>NC_045554.1:9097466-9199966 GCF_009769535.1 Thamnophis elegans
ATAAACAGGGACCACCTTTGGTGGGAAGGTATCAGCGTTCCGTGCGCCTTTGGCGTTGAGACATGCCGGCCACATGACCACGGAGACGTCTTCGGACAGCGCTGGCTCTCCGGCTTTGAAACAGAGATGAGCACTGCCCTCTACAGTCAGGAACGACTAGCACATATGTGCGAGGGGAACCTTTGACCTTTAACATTTAAAACAAAACTCAGCAGCACTTTTTTATGCGGCTGTTAATAAAAATAGGATGGCCAACATGATTACCTTTTACCTTAATATCTAGATGCAAAAGATGAGTACATGCTTATTATGCTTGTTCCTATCTCACACACTCTAGTTCTTACATTGGGAGATTAGGAAGCACTCTTGATCTCGAACCTTTGGTTAATACACCCTATTAAATATCAAGATGACTATCGCTGTTTGCTTAAAACACAATTGAGGACACAAAGCCAGCGGAGAATTTTAATATCTTCCCGGGGAGGTTTTCAGTCTGACATGCAGGCAGAGTGAGGAGGAAGGAAAACCCGCGTTTAAAAAGGGAGCTTCCTGACATCTTGGAGAATGGGGAATTATGACCTTGTTAACCGCAAAGGGCCCGGTGTGTCCCAGACACTTGACAACCTTCCAAATATGCTTTTGGCAGCCCTGTCACTGATGAAATTTACCCCCTGCCTTTATTTCTGGAGGTAATGTGAACGAACAGGCATTGCGTACGGTCAAAAGGCAATCAAAAGCTGTGAATATAAAACCGGATGCTTCTATTCCTACCCCCCCCCTCCAAAAAATCCTCTAGGCTGCCTATTCATCTATTCACTCATGGATCAACGGTGGTGTTGCTCTGTGTCTGCAGTCATCCCTGGAGAAAGGACACAATGCTTTTATGGCACTGGGAGGAAAGGAGCATTCTTCTTTTGGGGTGGAAATGGGGCAGTGAACATCTTGGTTAGCAGAAAGACTTAGGAGAAAGCCTAGAATAGATTAACAAGAGTGGGGAGGGACCTTGGAGCAGGGGTGGGTTGCAATTACTACTGGTTTGCGCTTGCACAACGCTTCTGTGCATGCACAAAAGAATCCGGGCGGGTGGGCGGAGCCTTCAGGACCCGATCTGTGATGAACCAGCAGAAACCCACCTTTGCCGTGGAGGTCTTCTAGTCCAACCCCTGCTTCGGCAGCAAACCCTCTACCATTTCAGACAAATGGCTATCCAACATCTTCTTAAAAACTCCCAGTGTTGGGGCATTCACAAGTTCTGGAGGCAAGTTGTTCCACTGATTAATTGTTCTAACCATCAGGAAATTTCTCCTCAGTTCTAAGTTGCTTCTCTCCTTAATTAGTTTCCATCTGTTGCTTCTTGTTCTGCCCTCAGGTGCTTTGGAGAATAGCTTGACTCCCTCCTCTTTGTGGCAACCCCTGAGATATTGGAAGACTGCCATCATGTTTCCCCTAGTCCTTCTTTTCATAAGACTAGACATATTCATGGAGGCCCACATCAGAGTTGTGTTTGACCTCAGAGGGCCAGGGGTGTGGGGAATGGCTGTGGTGCCCCCCCCCCCCAGAGCATTCTGCAAGCTCCCCCCCCCAAGGCGATTCATGCCTTTAAAAAAAACAGTCCAGTTTTCGTGAAAAACGGGCCATTTTGGGGAGGTTTGCAGAGTCCCAAAAAACTTTTTTTTCCTTTTGGGAAGCTCTTTAACTGATTGATAAGAATTACATTGATCAAGTGCTGTGCCAGCAGAAACAAAGTCTTAGGTGCTGCAGAATGTCAGCGATTTCCTTCTCCAGCACATGGATAAATACACCTGGAAACATCTACCTACCTACCTACCTCTCTCTCTCTCTCTCTCCCTCCCTACCTACTGTATTTCTCTCTCTTTCTCTCCCTCTCTGTCCCTCTATCTACCTACTTACCTACCTACCTAACTACTCTCTCTCTCCCCCTCCCTCCCTACTGTATTTCTCTCTCTTTCTCTCCCTCTCTGTCCCTCTATCTACCTACCTACTTTTTTAAAAAATTGCCTCTTTAAAACCTTGGTGCATCTTATACTCCGAAAAATACAGAAATTCAGAGAACCGGAAAATGCCATCTCTGGCTGGCCCCAGAGTGGGGAGGGAATGAAGATTTTGCAGTATCCTTCCCCTGCCACGCCCACCAAGCCACGCCCACCAAGCCACGCCCACCAAGCCATGGCCACAGAACTGGTAGTAAAAAAAATTGAATTTCTCCACTGCCCCGCAGGCCTTGAGTTTGACACCTCTGCTGTAAGTCATTGGTTCTCCAAGATAAGACGTTAAGAAAGAAATTTGAGTATCTGTATTTTTTTTTCGCCTCCCAGTTTAATTCAGTGGAAATTAATGGAATAATATTTAGACTGGAAAGAAGAAGGAGAAAGTGGGGGGGAAGGCTTTTTCACTTGGGAAACTCCATCAGAATATGCAGTGATAGCCACTAACCGAAATGGCTTCAGAAATGCAGTTAGAATGATAGAGAGTGATGTTCTCCGTTGTTAATACAGCTGCTTTGCAAGTTATATCTCCAGAAGCCCAGGGGAGCAATGATCGAAGAGAATGCTTGCACTCCCTGCTTTCGCTCCTATGCTATATACAATAAGATGCTAGGTGAATTAATCCAGCAGCAATCCTGCTAGGTTTTTGATAGCCATAATAAATATAACCTCCAGGTTAGTTGCAAATGCGCCTTGCAATGTTTGGTTGACACGCTAGCAAACTCAAGGTCCTGATGGAACTTCTTGGACTTAATTCAACCCTACGTGCTAAGAATTATTTTTATATATATAGAGAGAGATGAGAAGTAAAGGATTGTTCCAGTGGTGAGATTCAAATTTTTTTACTAGCGGTTCTGTGCGTGGCTTGGTGAGCGTGGCAGGGGAAGGATACTGCAAAATGCCCATTTCCTCCCCACTCTTGGGGGAAGGATACTTCAAAATGCCCATTTCCTCCCCACTCCTGGGGGAAGGATACTGCAAGATCTCCATTCCCTTCCCACTCCTGGGGGAAAGATATTGAAAAATCTCCTTTCCCTCCCCACTCCTAGGGGAAGGATACTGCAAGATCTCCATTCCCTCCCCACTCCTGGGGGAAGGATACTGCAAAATCTCCATTCCCTCCCCACTCTTGGGGGAAGGATACTGCAAAATCTCCATTCCCTCCCCACACTTTGGGGAAGGATACTGCAAAATCTCCATTTCCTCCCCACTCCTAGGGGAAGGATACTACAAAATCTCCATTCCCTCCCCTCTCCTGGGGGAAGGATACTACAAAATCTCTATTCCCTCCCCACTCCTGGGGGAAAGATATTGAAAAATCTCCATTCCCTCCCCACTCCTAGGGGAAGGATACTGCAAGATCTCCATTCCCTCCCCACTCTTGGGGGAAGGATACTGCAAAATCTCCATTTCCTCCCCTCTCCTGGGGGAAGGATACTACAAAATCTCTATTCCCTCCCCACTCCTGGGGGAAGGATACTGCAAAATCTCCATTCCCTCCCCTCTCCTGGGGGAAGGATACTACAAAATCTCCATTCCCTCCCCTCTCCTGGGGGAAGGATACTACAAAATCTCCATTCCCTCCCCACTCCTGGGGGAAGGATACTGCAAAATCTCCATTCCCTCCCCACTCTTGGGGGAAGGATACTACAAAATCTCCATTCCCTCCCCTCTCCTGGGGGAAGGATACTACAAAATCTCTATTCCCTCCCCACTCCTGGGGGAAGGATACTGCAAAATCTCCATTCCCTCCCCACTCTTGGGGGAAGGATACTGCAAGATCTCCATTCCCTCCCCACTCTTGGGGGAAGGATACTGCAAAATCTCCATTTCCTCCCAACTCCTGGGGGAAGGATACTACAAAATCTCCATTCCCTCCCCTCTCCTGGGGGAAGGATATTGCAAGATCTCCATTCCCTCCCCACACTTGGGGGAAGGATACTGCAAAATCTCCATTCCCTCCCCACTCCTGGGGGAAGGATACTGCAAAATCTCCATTCCCTCCCCACTCCTGGGGGAAGGCTACTGCAAGATCTCCATTCCGTCCCCACTCTTGGGGAAAGGATACTGCAAAATCTCCATTTCCTCCCAACTCCTGGGGGAAGGATACTACAAAATCTCCATTTCCTCCCCACTCCTGGGGGAAGGATACTGCAAAATGCCTATTTCCTCCCCACTCCTGGGGGAAGGATACTTCAAAATGCCCATTTCCTCCCCACTCTTGGGGGAAGGATACTGCAAAATCTCCATTCCCTCCCCACACTTTGGGGAAGGATACTGCAAAATCTCCATTCCCTCCCCTCTCCTGGGGGAAGGATATTGCAAGATCTCCATTCCCTCCCCACACTTGGGGGAAGGATACTGCAAAATCTCCATTTCCTCCCCACTCCTGGGGGAAGGATACTGCAAGATCTCCATTCCCTCCCCACTCCTGGGGGAAGGATACTGCAAAATCTCCATTCCCTCCCCACTCTTGGGGGAAGGATACTGCAAGATCTCCATTCCCTCCCCACTCTTGGGGGAAGGATACTGCAAAATCTCCATTTCCTCCCAACTCCTGGGGGAAGGATACTACAAAATCTCCATTTCCTCCCCACTCCTGGGGGAAGGATACTGCAAAATGCCTATTTCCTCCCCACTCCTGGGGGAAGGATACTTCAAAATGCCCATTTCCTCCCCACTCCTGGGGGAAGGATACTGCAAAATGCCTATTTCCTCCCTACTCCTGGGGGAAGGATACTTCAAAATGCCCATTTCCTCCCCACTCTTGGGGGAAGGATACTGCAAGATCTCCATTCCCTCCCCACACTTGGGGGAAGGATACTGCAAAATCTCCATTTCCTCCCCACTCCTGGGGGAAGGATACTGCAAAATCTCCATTCCCTCCCCACTCCTGGGGGAAGGATACTGCAAAATCTCCATTCCCTCCACACTCCTGGGGGAAGGATACTGCAAAATCTCCATTTCCTCCCCACTCCTGGGGGAAGGATACTGCAAGATCTCCATTCCGTCCCCACTCTTGGGGAAAGGATACTGCAAAATCTCCATTTCCTCCCCACTCCTGGGGGAAGGATACTGCAAAATGCCTATTTCCTCCCTACTCCTGGGGGAAGGATACTTCAAAATGCCCATTTCCTCCCCACTCTTGGGGGAAGGATACTGCAAAATCTCCATTCCCTCCCCACTCTTGGGGGAAGGTTACTGCAAAATCTCCATTTCCTCCCAACTCCTGGGGGAAGGATACTGCAAAATCTCCATTCCCTCCCCACTCCTGGGGGAAGGATACTGCAAAATCTCCATTCCCTCCCCACTCCTGGGGCAAGGCTACTGCAAGATCTCCATTCCCTCTCCACTCTTGGGGGAAGGATACTGCAAAATCTCCATTCCCTCCCCACTCCTGGGGGAAGGATACTGCAAAATCTCCATTTCCTCCCCACTCCTGGGGGAAGGATACCGCAAAATGCCTATTTCCTCCCCACTCCTGGGGGAAGGATACTTCAAAATGCCCATTTCCTCCCCACTCTTGGGGGAAGGATACTGCAAAATCTCCATTCCCTCCCCACACTTTGGGGAAGGATACTGCAAAATCTCCATTCCCTCCCCACTCCTAGGGGAAGGATACTGCAAAATGCCCATTTCCTCCCCACTCCTGGGGGAAGGATACTGAAAAATCTCCATTCCCTCCCCAGTCCTGGGAGAAGGATATTGCAAGATCTCCATTCCCTCCCCACTCCTGGGGGAAGGATACTGCAAAATCTCCGTTCCCTCCCCATTCCAGCCTTTGGGTGAATTGGCCCAAACCGGTAGCATTTAATACCCCTGGATGGCACCTTCACCGTGTGTGTTCCATTTCCTAGAAAAGGCGGGCAGCGGACAGTGCTTGGATCCCAAACCAGCCCACCCTCTCAACAAAGGTCTTGCCATGGGTTTTCCAAAGGCTGAAGGCAGACTGATGCATCATTTCCCTCCATCCTTGGTTTTGGTTTTGGGGACGGAGGCTGTTTATTTCTGCTAGCTATGGGTTGATGGCAAGCATCTTTCAAAACTGTGCCTTTATGCGCATTGCAGGCTTCAGTACCATCCCGTGCTCCCGTTGCTCAGGAACAATGTTCCAGGCAGCTTTATCAGTGTAAAGAGTGGTGTCACATCCCTGGAAAACTAGATGGGCATCATCTTATCAATCCGATTTGTTTCATAGAGGGGAGAGCTAAGTTGCAGAATCTTGGTACGCTGAATCCATGTGCTTTACACTGCATTTATCAGTAAATTTCGTTGAAAGCCTCCTTTGAGTCTCTGGATGTTGACCCCACCTCCTGGGAAACCCTGGGGCAAGATCGACCGACGTGGTGCATGCTGATCCATCAAGGCTGCTAGATCTCTGAGGACAGAAGGAGAGCCGTAGCACAAGAGAAGCGAGCACTCTGTAAAGTCAAAGCTGCCAATGCTGCAACAGTGGTGCCACGCATCTGCCCGACATGGGGAGGAATGTTTTGTGCCCATAGAGACCTTACCAGCCACCTGCGGACACATCGTGGACAGCCCACAACCTGTAAGATGTCAAGGTCCTCTTCGAACACGATTGGCAAACATCATCATATCAGTAGATTCATTAGGGAAGCAATGCTTTGATCTTCCTCCTGACCATCTCTTCAAGCAGTAGGGAAGTCTCCACTTCTTCCCGGATAGAACACCGAACATAGAATAATAGGGTGTTGGGAGGGACCCCTGCCCATGGTAGGGGATCCTATACCAGGGGTGACAAACTCAAGGCCCACAGGGTCTGTGGTGAGATCTGGCCCACGCGGCCATCCTAGAAGTAGTAAGGGGCCGGCCTGCATCGCTTTGGCCCGCCCATCCCATCTTGGCAGGTGTGCATGCGCACAGGAGGTGGGCGCACAAGTGAACACTGGGGTGGGGTGTGGCCAGGTCTGTGGGTGCATGTGCCTGCCTCTTCCTGCACACCTGCCAGGATGGGATGGGCAAAGCAACACGGGCCGGCCCCTTACCGTTTCCAGGACAGCTGCAGTTACAAGTCTTTCAAGTGACGTCAAGCTGGCCACGCCCAGTTGGCCATCCTGACCATGCCTCTCCTCCCCCACCAGCCCCCGGAGAATAACTGCAATGCTGATCCGGTCCTCAATGAAATCGAGTTTGGAACCCCTGTTGTCTAGTCTGCTCTTGAAAACAATAGAAGAAATATTAGATTATACTAGCTGGATACCCATCCTTCGCGACAAAACTAAGTGATCAGGCTATGCAGGAGAAATTCCGTTCACAATCTGTTGACTCAGTGGTGGTCGGTGATTGAAACACATAAGGGAACATCGCTCCTGCCGCCTTGAGTCTGGGAGCAGTTCCATGGGTGGAAGGCGTAGACATTTTGGTGAAGTATCAACCTTTAGTTCTATAAGGAGCCCCAGACCACTCCTGAGTGAAGGAGTGGAACGTCTGCCAGTTTGAAATGAGGTAACGGAATGTGAGGCAACTGGCAGTTGGAACAGAGTTCTTTTCAGGTGGGGAGGGGGAGTAGAACTCCTTATCATCAGAGCGGGTTAATTACTGTATAAGAAATACTGATGATCTGATGGTCATTTCAAAAAATCCTTTCTTAAGCAAGCGCCTAGAAGCCAAGAGGAATTTACGTGCCAAATTTCAAGTTTGTAGGCTTTACGGTTCTGGAGATTTCGTGATGATTGAGTGGTATTTGTCTTATCTGAAGGGCTTTCCTTGTACCTTCTGAGCTACCCTCCTGACTTGGAGAATTCTCCAACCAGGTATTGATAGTAAATCACAACACTTTAAAGCTTGCCTAGCAAAACTCATTCCCTCTGCAGAGTCTTGGCTGAAGAGGGCCACTTTGATGAGACAATAGTCTTCCTTGCCAACAAGAGTGAAGCCAAATGAAACAGTTAATTGCCTTCTGCTAGCATGACTGTGGAAATGTGGCTTCTAACCATAACAGTTCAAAGGTAGCTTTTTCTTCCTGCCATTTCCATGAATTATAGACCTGTTGTTGATGGCCTTTAGGAGACCCACTGAGCGGTGTTAATTCAGACCTATGAACTCTTGGCCAACTTCTCTCTCTTTCTGTTTTTTGCAAATTTTTAATTTTATTTTAATACCAACAATCCATCTTCCATTAAACAGTGTGTCGTCTGGCTTCAAATGCTTTGTGCAATAGCAATTAGAATTTATAGCCATATTTGTTATTTATCTACTCTTAACTTAATACTGATTGTATGTATGTATGTATGTATGTATGTATGTATGTATGTATGTATTTATTTATTTAGTGTCACAACCCCTGGTATGCCCAAATTTGGGAGGAGGCATACTGCTTCCTTTCTCTGTCTATCGGCTCATCACAAGAGACCATCCAGACAGAAAGCCAATATTTTTATTGTTGCCTTTACAGGTCTCTTGTGATGAGCCGATAGACAGAGAAAGGAAGCAGTATGCCTCCTCCCATATTTGGGCATACCAGGGGTTGTGACACTAAATACATACCTATTTCCCTGGCTCAGCTGATAAAGGAGGAGAACCTTGTGGCTTAGTGGTTAACACAACTGCTTAATATGTAATACAGCACAGGTTCAAAATCCCAGTAAGGGTATGGCTAGCTGATGAGAGCTAAATAGCTTGAAATAGATCTATACTAGTCTCCCTTTATTTATTTATCAGCTCAAATACAACACACACAGACACACAAACATATATAACATATCTAACACTGTAACAATCCTCTTCTTGATTTATTTAATTCTACTGATATATCTTCCATGTTTCATTAATCTACTTTCATTTCTAACTTTCATGCTTATTCTCTAGCCATCGGTAGAATAGTTCCCCTATACTATCATATTCAGTTTGTTCCTTCTCTTTAATCGCAAATGTTAACCTATTCATTTCTGCACATTCTAATATTTTCCTAATCACATTCTCATTCGTAGGAATCTCTTCACTTTTCCAGTATTGTGTAAATAGTTGCAGTTATTACATGGATAATCAGAGATACATTTTCTTTACTGTAAGTTCTCTGGTAAAATCCCAGATTTAATAAAAGATCGTATAAACCTTTCGCTTCTTGGCCAACTTCTCAACCACCTTCAGGTGAGGAGAAGAATAGTGATATTTCAGCAGGACAGAATTATGATTCAGCACCTGGCCTTGTCGGTTTTTGCAACTGGAATGATGGAAGATCACTTTGCTTTCAACACAGGCAGCAAAATGTTTCAGATTGAATTGCAGGAGACTGGATTGAAATCCGTTGTTGGTGAACATGGAAAGGCGAGTGACTTGGAGCATTAGGTGGTTGGTTCAGGAGATGGAATTTTTAATTTAGTGCATACAGTCAAGGCGATGGTTTTCCCCGTTGCAATGGATGGCTGTGAAAGTTGGACCATAAGAAAGGTTGTACGCCAAAGAATTGAGGCCTTCCAATCTGGTGCTGTAGAAGACTCCTTCAAGTCCCTTGGATTGCAAGGTGATCCAACCAGTCGGTCCTAGAGGAGATCAACCCTGACTGCTCTTTAGAAGGCCAAATCCTGAGGAGGAAACTCAAAAACTTTGGCCACCTGAAGAGAAGGAAGGACTCCCTGGAGAAGAGCCTCATGCTGGGAACGATGGAGGGCAAAAGAAGACGGGGACGACAGAGAATGAGGTGGCTGGATGGAGTCACCGAAGCAGTCGGCGTGAGCTTGAATGGATTCCAGAGGATGGTAGAGGACAGGAAGGCCTGGAGGAACCGCTGTCCATGGGGTTGTGATGTGTCAGCACAACGTCGCAACTAACAACAACCACCCTTTCGATGTAGGTAATAAAATACAAGAGACTCAAAAAAACACATTGACAGGATTATAAAATCACTTCGTGGATAAAAACTAAAATGTTCACTTCTAAATACTAAGGTGCTGAGTGCATAATATGTATGTTCATATTAGAGAGCCGAGGTGGCGCAGTGGTTAGAGTGCAGCACTGCAGGCTACTTCAGCTGACTGCAGTTCTGCAATTCGGCTGTTCAAATCTCACCGGCTCAGGGTTGACTCAGCCTTCCATCCTTCCGAGGTGGGTAAAATGAGGACCCAGACTGTGGAGGCGATATGCTGACTCTGTAAACTGCTTAGAGAGGGCTGAAAGCCCTATGAAGTGGTATATAAGTTTAAGTGCTATTGCTATTGCTATATAAGTATATGTACATAAATCTTATTAGGGTCAGGAGTTGTTAAAACACAACAGAGGAGTAAATGATAAACCCACCTAAAGAGGAAGGCCTGGAGGAACTTTGTCCATGAGGTGGTGATGGGTCTGACCTGATTTCGCAACTAACAACAATAAATGTTTCATTTCTCAATAAATATCCTAAAATAAAACCTACATTGGGGCACTGTGGGCATTTTAAAATAGCAGAGCTAGCAATGAAGGACCCAAACCAATTCAGGACCTGTTGAAAACAAGTGGGGGGGAAAAACAAGGAAAAGATTGTATTGGCACACCCCTGAACTACGTTTAACTGAATTGTGGTTTACCAAACCGCATTTCCTGGGTTTGCGTGGTACACTGAACCATCATCTAACCACGCACGTTGAAATTTGTGGCCTTCTGATGTGGTGCACAAGGCGAACGTTGGTTGGTCTGTTCATGACAGGGACGTGGTGGCTCAGTGGCTAAGACACTGAGTTTGTCGATCAGAAAGGTTGGCGGTTCGAATCCCTAGCGCCGCATAACGGAGTGAGCTCCCGTGACTTGTCTCAGCTTCTGCCAAACTAGCAGTTCGAAAGCACGTAAAAAATGCAAGTAGAAAAAATAGGCACCACCTTTGGTGGGAAGGTAATGGTGCTCCGTGCGCCTTCGGCATTGAGTCAAGCCGGCCACATGACCACGGAGACGTCTTCGGACAGCGCTGGCTCTTCGGCTTTGAAACGGAGATGAGCACCGCCCCCTAGAGTCGGGAACGACTAGCACATATGTGTGGGGGGAACCTTTACCTTTTACCCTATCATGATTTACTGTGTAGACAAACACAGTTCAAAAAAGAGCTGCAGTTTTTCTAAAGCTTTGAACCACTCTTCTTCAAGATGATGGTTTGCTGCTCTGCTCGTCTGACCGTAAAGGCAACAGATGTCTCAAGGATACCATAATCTCCATCCTTCTGTCTTGGCAAGTTAACATCAAATCTGGGCTTTACCAACCCTGAAAGTTTTGGCTACTTCGGGAAATGGAGAAGACTCACAAGAGATTAGATATCTTCATTAGGATTTCATATAACTTCTGGCAGGTTAAAGGATGTGTGTGTGTGTGTGTGTGTGTGTGTGTGTGTGTGTCTGTCTGTCTGTCTGTCTGTCTGTCTGTCTGTCTGTCTGTCTGGGGTGTGTGTGTCTGTGTGCGCATGCCCATAAAACTGATAATTTGCTCCATCAAAATGGAATAAAGCAGAATAGAATTTCTCTATTGGCCAAGTGTGATTGGAGACGAGCAATTTGTCTCTGGTGCAGAAACTCTCAGTGTATATACAATACAAGCAACAGGTGCTAAGTCACGATCATAATCGTGAGAGTCGAGGTGGCGCAGTGGTTAAATGCAGCACTGTAGGCTACTTCAGTTGACTGCAGTTCTGCAGTTCGGCGGTTCAAATCTCACCGGCTCAAGGTTGACTCAGCCTTCCATCCTTCCGAGGTGGGTAAAATGAGGACCCGGATTGTTGTTGGGGGCAATATGCTGACTCTGTAAACCGCTTAGAGAGGGCTGAAAGCCCTATGAAGCGGTATACAAGTCTAACTGCTATTGCTATTGCTATAATCAAAATACAATCATCATTGATAATTGATAATGATAATAATGTATACAATGTGTAGTGTTATGATAAGTAGTAACTGGATATGAATATTGAATGGTACCCATGAAAGGAAGATTAGAAACCCTTTTGGATTATATACAAAGGTTAATAATAATAATAATTAAAAAAAAAGAATTAAGTTAGATTCAGTTAAGTCTTGATTACTAGGGAGGGAAATGATATAGCAATAGCAGTTAAACTTATATACCGCTTCATAGGGCTTTCAGCCCTCTCTAAGCGGTTTAGAGTCAGCATATTGCCCCCAACAATCCGGGTCCTCATTTTACCCACCTCGGAAGGATGGAAGGCTGAGTCAACCCTGAGCCGGTGAGATTTGAACAGCCGAACTGCTGAACTGCAGTCAGCTGAAGTAGCCTGCAGTGCTGCATTTAACCACTGCGCCACCTTATGATGCAGGATATAGTCAAATAAAGGAGGGATAATGATAATAACGTACATATATATATGGGGACAATGGCCTTGAGGAAAGAAGTTGAAACAGTTTATGTCCAGGATGTCTGTAGATATTTTCTCAGCCCTCTTTCTGGCTCTATCTGCAGTATATAGGTCCTCCACGGAAAGCAGGCTGGTTGCAATTATTTTTTTTCTGCAGTCCTAACTGAAGTCTGTGTCTGTCTAGTTGGGTGGCGGAGCCAAACCAGATTAAAGTTGTTTACTTCCTCTTCCTCTTCCACAATTGCATGCAAAGATGTTGAAACGAGCCAACCAACCCAAACAATTTGCACAGCTTGCCTAAAACTTGCTGGCGTGGAGCAGAAGATTCCATTGGCTTCAAACGTTACTTAGATTTTTTGGCTGTTGTTATCGTAGGAGCTTGGAAGCAATTTGGCAACCCCAGAAAGTTGGCTGATTTCTGTCCAGCTCTTCAGAGAGCTCCCCGAAGAAAAGAGCCGAGAAGAAAGGATTGGAAGATAGGGCCAGTGGAAACCTTCTTTCCCAACTTGTGTTGGTAAATTGATCTATAAACCCAGCGCTATCTGAAGACATCTCCATGCTCATGTGGCCACATCACTAAACGCCGAAGGCACATGGAACGCTGTTACCTCCCCACCAAAGGTGGTCCCTATTTTTCTACTTGCATTTTTACGTGCTTTCGAACTGCTAAGTTGGCAGAAGCTGGGACAAGTCACGGGAGCTCACTCGGTTACGCGGCGCTAGGGATTCGAACCGCTAAACTGCCGACCTTTCTGATTGACAAGCTCAGCGTCTTAACCACTGAGCCACCGTGTACCCTTAATCAAAAAAGCTAGCAATGAGCAATATTCAACATTTTGCAGGAATCGAAGTCCACAGTGGGAAGATTGGGTAGGCCAGGGATTCTGTACTATATTCTAAATTCAGAAAGAAGAGCAGTTCTTTATTTATTTATCAAATTCATATTTAAATGATCAAAAGCATCCTTTTGATTAAATTCACATTGGCTGCATTTTCTGCCACAAAATTCTCAAAAAGTATAACATTGATTTTTGGAAGAGCGCTCCAAGGAACTCAAAAACTCCCCAATCAGACTGTTCAGGGATCTTTCTTGGTATCAATAATGGGAAATAGTTTTTTTTTATTGAAAAGTTTTACAGATATTTCCCCTTCCCCTTCTCTCCCTCCACCCCAGCCCTGCCACCCCTCCAACCCTTCTTCCCCCCAATTTCCCAGAGCAAAATACAGGGTATAAACATTTAACATTCATACACTAACATAAGCTAACTAACTATAACATCTTACCTCCCTCTTGTAATTTAACTCCCCTTTTATTAAGCTAAATTTAGATAAATTATAACATTCATTGTTCATTCATAAGCTAATTGAAATTCCTTAGTCCAATATTTATTTTGAATGTAGTCAATCCATCTTCTCCATTCCAACTTGTATTTCTCATCTGAATAATCTTTCCAATATGCTGAAATTTTAGCCATCTCTGCTAAGTTTACTACTTTTAACATCCATTCTTGAATAATAGGCAATTCTTCCTTCTTCCAGCAATCTTGTTGCCGTTATTAAATTCAGAATCAAATTAGTCACTATAACTGTACAGTCTGTAATAACGAGAAATAGTTGAAGCTCAGGGTTGAACTGTGGAGGTCTTTGGTGTTGTCTGGATTTGTTGTTTTCTTGCAGAAGTTTCATTACCAAACTAGGTAACATCATTGGTGCTAGAAAGGAGTGGGCTGTGTAGGGAGAGGAGGGAGAGGAGGAGGGGGGGGAGGAGGAAGAGGATGATGATGAGGGTGACAATTATGGGGTCCTTGGTGTTCTCTGAGCTTGGCTGTTTTCTTGCAGGCATTTTATTACCCAACTAGGTAACATGATCAGTCCTGAGCTAGGTACCAAATGATGTTTACCAAATGTAATGTTACCTATCTAGGGGAGCTCATCTAGCACTGATGAAGTTACCTAGTTTGGGTAATGAAATGTCTGCAAGAACACAACCAAGCTCAGGGAGCACCAAGGACCCCACAGTCCTCCTCCTCCTCTGATGAGGTTAGTTTGGCAGTTCGAATCTCACCAAGGTCAAGGTTGACTCAGCCTTCCATCCTTCAAGGTGGGTCAAATGAGGACCCAGATTGTTTGGGGGCAAGAGGCTGATTCTGTAAACTGCTTAGAGAGGGCTGGAAAGCTCTGTGAAGAGGTATATAAGTCTAAGCGCTAATGCTGTTGCCCTTCCTTCCTTCCTTCCTTCCTTCCTTCCTTCCTTCCTTCCTTCCTTCCTTCCTTCCTTCCTTCCTTCCTTCCTTCCATCCATGGTGCGCAGTAGTTAGAATGCAGAATTGCAGGCTAACTCTGCTAACTACCAGCAGTTCACTCCTGATCGGCTCAAGGTTGATTCAGCCTTCCATCCTTCAAGGTGGGTCAAATGAGGACCCAGATTGTTGGGGGCAAGTGGCTGATTCTGTAAACTGCTTAGAGAGGGCTGGAAAGCTCTGTAAAGAGGTATATAATTCTAAGTGCTAGTGCTGTTGCCCTTCCTTCCTTCCTTCCTTCCTTCCATCCATCCATCCATCCATCCATCCATCCATGGTGCGCAGTAGTTAGAATGCAGTATTGCAGGCTAACTCTGCTAACTGCCAGCAGTTCAATCCTGATCGGCTCAAGGTGGGCTCAGTCTTCCATCCTTCCGAGGTGGGTCAAAATGAAGGCCCAGATTGTTGGGGGCTGACTGTGTAAACTGCTTAGAGAGGGCTGGAAAGCACTGTGAAGCGGTATATAAGTCTAAGCACTATTGCTCTTTGCAGATTTTAATCGGCATCCAACACGGCTCTGCTGCACCTTCTGTAATGTGATTTCCAAGTGCCAATTTGTAGGACAGAACAATTAAGAAAATAAATTGTACTTAAGCCTCTCTTTTTTTTGGCCTCTTGAAGTGAGGCCGGTTTTTAAAAATTAATCAGCCACATCAATTTTTTTTTCTTTTTTTTTGCCTCGCTGTTGAAGTAATGCACATTAAGAGGAGGAGGAGAAAGTATGCCCCGCATACCTTCCTCTATGCATTTCTGTTCCTTGGAGGAACATTTCAAGAATCCTGACCTTCTTTCCGGATACGCATATGCAAAAGAGCTAACGCGTTTTCCTCTTGATGTTCCTGCCTCCGATCAACACATCACACACGATTGTTGTGGAGGGGGGGGCGGAAAATAGGAGCCTTGAATTCTGTGCATTTTGATCTCGCTCAAATTGCAAAAGAAAAAGGGGGGGAACCCCCCACCCATCTTTGCGTTGTCCAAAGTTGCTTGCTAAGGCTTGTACTTATTAATTTACGGCTGGAGACAACACAGGGCATTAAAACATTTACAAAATCCCACAGAGGGCATAAAAAACGAAGCAGGTGACCAAACGAGATCAGTAACATTATTATTTTCACTCCCAAAAGAAGGAGAGCTGCTTTGGTGGCAGGGGTTTAAGGCGTCGGGCTAGAAACCGGGAGAAGGGGAGTTCTAGTCTTAGGCACAAAGCTAACTGGGTGGCCTTGGGCCAGTCACACACTCTTAGCCCTAGGAAGGAGGCAATGGCAACAACAACAAAAACCTGCTGGGATTTCTTCAGGTAGTCTTCAAGAAGGGGACACGATTGAACAGAAATAAAAGGAATAGGGAGAGGAGAGGAGAAGGGAGGGGAGGGTACAGGGGAGGGGAGAGAAAGGGATTAGGGGAGGGGAGGGGCAGATTAGAGGAGAGAAGAGAGGAAGGGAGAGGAGAGATCAGAAGACAGGGGAGGGGAGGAGGAGATTAGAGAGGAGGGGAGAGGAGAGAAGAGGAGAGTCAAGGAAGGGAGGGGAGAGGAACAGGAGTGGGTTCCAGCTGCCATTACTACAGGTTCGGCGCCCGATAAATTTTGCGCACATGGGCTCACTATCTATTAGATAGATGATGATAGATAGATAGATAGATATTCAGAGCACTTAGATTTATATACCTCTTTACAGTGCTTTACAGCCCTCTCTAAGAGGTTTACACCCTCTTGCCCCAAACAATCTGGGTCCTCAATTTTACCCACTTTGGAAGGACGGAAGGCTGAGTCACCAGCAATAGCAATAGCACTTAGACTTATATACCGCTTCATAGTGCTTCTACAGCCCTCTCTAAGCGGTTTACAGAGTCAGCCTATTGCCCCCAACAATTTTGGGTCCTCATTTTACCCACCTTGGAAGAATGGGAAGCTGAGTCAACACAGATAATGATAGATAGATAGATGATAGATAGATTAGATAGATAGATGGATGGATGGATGGATGGATGGATGGATGGATAGATAGATGATGGATGGATAGATAGATAGATAGATAGATAGATCTCTATCTCTATATATCTCTATCTCTATCTACATATCTCTATCTCTATATCTTTATATCTATGTGTGCCTATATGGTGGTTGGCTCCGAAAATGTTGGAGATGGCAGGAGAGGACCAGAATGCCAATGGGATGTAGTCTTTGACCCAAAGCTATTGAGATGTCTTCTGTTTTCGTCCTCAGGAATGAAATAAATCAGACAAAATATCTTAATTCACTGGGAGTAGCCAAAATGCCTCCGGTTGGCTCTTTTGTCTCTTGTTGGGAATGGTGTTGGCTGAATTGTAACCCTTCTGAAAACGAGCAGGTAGAGGAAGCTCATTTTCTTGACGTTCACTCAACTGACCGAGATGTATTTCGGTGGGAAAGTCCACTTTGAATCCTTCCTTAACGTTGTCTTTGACTCCAGTTATTGAGCCCGTTGCGGAGATGTTCCTGTTCTTTTTTTGATGAGCCAAGAAATTGGATTTTCCCATCTGCTGTTGCAGCTTAATCTGTCAATCTTATTGGGGGAGGTGGGGGGAGAAAGAGAGAGAGAGAAGGGAGAAAATAGATTGTCCTTTTCTCTGCCACATGGATTCGTTGAGTAGAACTTGACCTCTGGAAGCGAACAGACCAGCCCATCTCATTTTTCACAAGCCTTTTTTTTTCCTGCAAGAGTTGCAGCGAGAAACGATGCTCCAAATTGGTACCTTGGCTTGCAGAGGCTTCCTTGTCATTGGCCTTGTCCTACATTAGCGGTGCGTCAGCTTCATCTTGGTCCTTACCAGTCGTTTGATCAAGGAAGAAGTTAAGAGAGTGACAGTAAAGATGTATTAGCCTCAAGAATCACACAGATACCAAAGCAGTTAGAATTTATCACGCAGAGGCTACATTTGGCCAGGACATCCATAAATCCAACTGTTCACAGAATCCTAGAACTGTCAAGATGTTGAAGATTCATTAGTTCTGAGGACATCTTGATCAGCTTCTTATTTCTGGACAGGACCTCTAACCTTACTAGAAGAATGACAAAAATTTCTTTCAGTTGCCATTCCTCTGCACAGCAAACTGTTCCTTTCAAAGTTGTTTCTTCTTCTTCTTCTTCTTCTTCTTCTTCTTCTTCTTCTTCTTCTTCTTCTTCTTCTTCTTCTTCTTCTTCTTCTTCTCCTCCTCCTCCTCCTCCTCCTCCTCCTCCTCCTCCTCCTCCTCCTTCTTCTCCTTCTCCTTTCTCCTCCTCCTCCTTCTGCCAAATCCATCATCAGATATTGGCGATCATATTGGCGATCCTATTTTTATTAACAGCCGCATAAAAAAAGTACTGCTGAGTTTTGTTTTAAATGTTTAAAGATAAAGGTTCCCCTCGCACATCTGTGCTAATCGTTTCCGACTCTGGGGGGTGGTGCTCATCTCCATTTCAAAGCCGAAGAGCCAGCGCTGTCCAAAGACGTCTCTGTGGTCATGTGGCCGGCATGACTCAACACCGAAGAAGCACATAATACTGTTGCCTTCCCACCAAAGGTGGTCCCTGTTTTTCTACTTGCATTTTTACGTGCTTTTGAACTGCTAGGTTGGCAGAAGCTGGGACAAATAACGGGAGCTCTCTCCGTTATGCGGTGCTGGGGATTCGAACTGCCGAACTGCTGATCTTTCTGACTGACAAGCTCAGTGTCTAGCCATTGAGCCACCACATCCCTTTTAATGTTTAGGAATCCATAAATATATAATTTTGTCCTCTTTTTTTTAATTTTTCCTCTTTTTTATAATTTTTTCCTCTTTTAACTCTTTCCTCTTTAGGTGAGTTCATGCACTTTTGTTGGCAGGGTGATCTAAAGGGTTACAGTATATTATTTGACGTGTGTCTGTAGATTTTCAATACATTATAATAATTACACAAAATACTGATCAGTGACTGAGATAATAAAGTATTAAAAAACTTTGCAAAGTATCAAAGCCAATGATTCAGCTTCTAGTCTCATCAGATTCGTGCCACTTCATTTAAGAATAGGTGATATGTCTAAGTAAACCATTATATTAATTCAGTTATGCAATTTATACAATTATGTGTTATAGAGAAGTTTAGAAGTCATTATGAGCCATAACTTTAGCTTCTATTCTTTTCATTTATGGAACTTTTTTTCTTTTTTCCTGCTTTTAGAATAGAATAGAATAGAATAATAACAGAGTTGGAAGGGATCTTGGAGGTCTTCTAGTCCAACCCCCTGCTTAGGCAGGAAACCCTACACCATTTCAGACAAATGCTTATCCAATTTCTTCTTAAAAACTTCCAGTGTTGGAGCATTCACAACTTCTGGAGGCAACTTCTGTTCCACTGATTCATTGTTCTTACTGTCAGGAAATTTCTCCTTGGTTCTAGGTTGCTTCTCTCCTTGATTAGTTTCCACCCATTGCTTCTTGTTCTGCCCTCAGGTGCTTTGGAGAATAGCTTGACACCCTCTTCTTTGGGGCAGCCCCTTTTTCCTCCTCTTTATATTTGTCTTTAAATCATGTGAAATTCTTTATTAAGTATAATCTCTTTTTTTAAAAAAAGGAATGCTTATCTTTCAATACTCAACATGCATTTAAGCTGAAGCTACCTGCCCCTTTGCCGGCACAAGTGTCCAACTCTGCGATAAAAATAAAAGTAAAATAAAATAGACCCCCACCCCACTAACAGAAGAAGAGAGAGGGAGAATTGGTGCAAACTGGTGCAAGCCAGTTTGTATTAGGGGAAGATTAAAATACAGCTTCCCTGACTAGATGCTAATTCTGCTGATGGTTAGTCCCGGCCTGTGTTTGCCATGAATGAATGAGTCTGCATGCAGATGGATATCGACCATCCCCCCAACACACACACACACACACACACGCACACACAAACACACACACACATAGACTGTTATATTTGGGTCTTTTCCTGTGTAAGAGTGAGAAAAGACCCGAATACAACAAGACCAGCATATCTACACCCTGCGTGAAAATCTACGAAAACATAAAACTTCGGCCCTTTGATGTATTCTTGGAGCAATGCATGCTATTTTGCGTGAACCCACCTATGGATCCATCTTTGAATTTTGAGTCTTTGATACCATGTTGCATAATTGGGATATGATAAATGAAACACACACACACACACACACACACACACACACACACACACTGAACACAGGTGTGCATGAAAATGTGTCCCTCCTATCTCATTAGGTAATCTTTCCCTAGCGGGTTATATATATATATATATATATATATATATATATATATATATATATATATATATATATATATATATATATATATATATATATATATATATATATACACATACATACATACATACATACATACATACATACATACACCACACCACACACACACACACATGCATACACATACATACATACCATACATATATATACTGTGTGTGTGTGTGTGTGTTAATGCAGGTCTTGGCGTATTCGGGTCTTTTCCTGTGTAAGATTGAGAGTATCTTGGCGACGTTTTGACGAGGTCGCATTCGCCATCTTCAGGCTGGTGCCTTCGGCTTCGTGCTTGTGTGAGCAAAGCGTGATCGGAGCTGCCGTCTTTCTATAAATATTGGTGGGGTGGGGTGGGGTGCTGGCTTTGTTGCTGTAAGCGGGTTGGTTGGCTGTGTTGTTACATCTTGATTAGTTGATGAAGTTGATGTATGCAGATTAGTCAGCTGTTTTGTGACATCCTGTGCGGCTGAGGTACTAGCTCATCACGCAGCCCAATACCCAGGTCGTTACAACACGAAAGACTAATGGGCACACAGCTAGTACCTCAGCCACACAGGATGTTACGAAACAGCTGACTAATCTGCATATATCAACTAATCTAGTCAGGGCAGAAAAAAAAAGAGAATAAAACTTGAATTAAAGAAACCCTCAACTATCTCATCTCCATATGTAGGCAAATTAAATATGCATAAAAACAGTATTAAAATATTCAGCATCCCTCGACTAGCTGGGTATCGCTTCCTTTAATCCTTGCACTGAAGTGGGGAATGACAATGGGAGCCCTACCAATCTCTGGAGGAATAAGAGAGAAGTGTCGACATGCTCAGGAAACCTCTGAAGTGCACTCCGGTTTGAACAGCCTTTTGGAAAAGAAAATGAAAAAAGACCAACCAGGGATTGTTGGGCCAACCGTCTCTTCTTATGATCCGTTGCGAGAAAGCCCTTGAGAAACAAGGGGAAGAAATGGTGGCTTGAGGAATGGTTAGATAAGAGTGTATCAGGCCTGCACGTCATTTTTTTCTTTTGGACTTCGGGCCTGCGTGACTTTCTACTATTCATTTTCTATTGTGGGAAAATGGGAGGGGGGATTATACGGAGTTGGGTGATATGTAGCCATAACAACATTCTTCTTAGAAACTCAAGGTCATCCTTTGTCTCTGCACCTGGCTGGAACTGGATGGGTGGACTCTTGTCTTCTTGGCTGTGGAAGATTGGACCATGTGATGGACTTGTGGGTTTAGGGGAAGGATCTTGAACTTTCAACATGGTTCTTTTAATAATGTGGAAATTTGAGGAAACTTTTGCCTTGGACCCTGATTTACTTTCGGATGCTATTTGGAAACCTGACAGAGAGAGTGCCTAGCCTGCTGACGCATAATGGGAAGGGAAAGGGGCTCAGAAGAGACTCCCTCTACCATAACAGAAACCCAGAGTTGTAAGGAGGTCTTCGGCGTCTTCTAGTCCAACCCTCTGCTCAAGCGGAGGACCATTTCAGACAAAGGGCTGTCCAATTTCTTCTTGAAAAACCTCCAGTGATGGAGCAGCCGCAGTTTCTGGAGGCAAGTCGTTCTACTGATGAATTGTTCTCACTGTCAGGAAATTCCTCCTCAGTTCTAGGTTGTTTCTCTCCTGCATTAATTTCCATCCATAACAGTAGTGGGATTCAAATAGTTTAACAACCGGTTCTCTGCCCTAATGACCAGCAGGGTAGGTGGTCATGTGACTGGGAGGGCTTGGCCAACTCAACACCACTCACGTTGATGGGCGCTTCACCTGTTACAATGTAATAAGGGTTAACCAGAGAGGCAGTTTCTGTAAGCAGGGCAATAAAGATGAGGCTAGAAACAACACCAGAATGTTCCTTCCTGCCTTCCTTACAGGATTAACCATATAAAGTGGAAAGAAACAAAGCGAGTTTTCTTCCAACAACCGGTTCTCCGAACTGCTTAGAAAGTTACCAACCGGTTCTCCCTAATAGGTGCGAACTGGCTGAATCCCACCACTGATTCATAACCACCTGAGGCTGTAAAGGAGATGGCGGGAGATTTGTGCTTTTAGCTCTGCAAAATTCCGCTTTCGGCAGAGGGTTGCAAGAGGCCGTTGGGGCTGAAAACGAAGCTGGGGAGGTCGTTTTCACCGGCAGAGTGCTCGGGCCACCACAGGCGCCCCCGACACAAGTGATGTCGAGCTGGCCATGCCCAACCCAGCCACGCCCCCTCTGCTCCCCTCCCAAGGTCAAACACAACCCTGATGCGGCCCTCAACGAAATCGAGTTTGACACTCCTGCTCTAAGGAACGCCAAGGCAATCAGCTCCAGCTTAAATAATCCGTTCCAGGCCCCAAAGCAGTGGTGGGTTTCAAGAATTGTTCGAACCTACTCTGTGGGTGTGGCCTCCTTTGTGGGAGTGGCTTGCTGCCCATGTGACCGGATGGGAGTGGCTTGCCGCCCATGTGACCGGATATGAAGATGCCAACGACACTTGTCAGAACCACCTTAAATTACCTCACACACAGCACTGGCATGCATAAGAATAGGATGTAAACTTGTTTTTTAAAAGGCATCTTTGGTTTGCGTTAAAACAACTTCAACACACGCAATGTTCTGATTGCACCACAAACGCAGGAGTCATCCTTACCTTTCACAGAGGCACTGAGGTTTATAAATAGGAGCATGATAGTGTAGAATAATCATATCCAAGGACCAGTGGTGGGTTTCAAAAAAATTTGGAAGCTCTTCTGTAGGTGTGGCCTGCTTTCCGGGTCCACTGGTGGAACCTCTTCTAACCGGTTCAGTAGATTTGACGAACCAGTTCTACCGAATAGGTGCGAACTGGTAGGAACCCACCTCTGCCCCAAAGGAATAGTGGGGAGTTCCCCTCTTCTGAATACCTGGCAGCGTTCAGTTCTGCTGACGCAGGATTTGATTCTGCCCCTTCCAAATATTGAACCCGATTTAGTCCTCGAAACTCATTTATGTATCGCAGATGAAATAAAAACTCCTCGCCTCCCATATCTTCCTCCCCCCCCCCACCAGATGAGAGAAGAGATCAGAGATAGAAACACAAATAGATTGCTTTTAAGGAGGAAAAGGATTCGGTGATATTGATTTTACAAAGCCCTATTTAACAGAAGATAATGAGATGAGACCATGAATAATCTGTCGAGATGAGACCTCTTTGTCATTTAACCTTCCTGCCTTTTGGCAGCCAGGAATGAGACATCTGAATAATGCAAACACTATTGATTTTAGGATAATGTTTTTTGAAAAGCAAAGGAAGAAAATGTAATAGACTACAACAGCAGAACAAATTGTTTCTCTCTCTCTGCCTTTCGTCATTCCATGCTAGAGGTATTTCACCTTCTGGAGAAGTAGATACCTCCCCGGTCTTGTTTATTTAATTTCGTCATGCAATATTGCACGGCGGGGGCAGAAACCCCCCCCCCAACCATTTAATAACCTGACTACTCAGTTCGTTTCAATTAATGCATCTAAATTCCAGCAGGCAAGAATAGCTTGTAGCTCAGGGCTAAAAGTTCTCGGAGCTGTCTCGAGTTTTATTATTTATTTGCAGACATTTGAGTAATGAAATGTCTGCAAATCAACCATCAAGCTCGGAGCACCCAGAACTCCACATCTAAATCCATTATCGTGATGTTGTCAGTTTTCAATGCTTCTTTTAATGTTAGCAGGCCAAGAGGATACCAAGGCATCCTGGCTAGTTTAAATAGAAGACTACTTGTGGCGTCCATTGGTGGTTCCTTGCAGGGCTGTGTTGTGACCGAGGCTTCCCGAGAGCATGAAGCAAACTCCTGGTCCCAACAAAAACCCCTTTTATTAAGTGACTGTGAATTCTGCTCATTCACATCCAACAAAGTCTTTCAAGGGAGGATTTACAGTCACAGATCTTATCTGGCTTGGAGAACGGACAGGCCGATATCTGCAAAACTGAGCAAGAAGTCTTTGAGAGTCACGAACCAATGAAGCAAACTAATTGTCTCCTGCAAACTCCACTCCCCTTTCGATCCTCATTTATTTTCTCTGGGAGGGGCCATTCATCCTCCACCTGTGGCCTTACTCCCAAGTCGACCCCTGTTCTTTAGCTGCTCCCTTCGTCTGGCAGCTCTGCGCATGTGCACACTGGGAACAGGCTCCAGCTGTTCCTCTGCCTCACTGATGTCTGACTCCGAAGGCAGCTGATAACTGGCATACGGTCCTGCCCCCCCCCTCTGCCTCCGACACAGAGTCCTCGTCAGAGCTTTCCCCAGACTCCAGGACTGGCCCATGTTCCTCCCCAACCTCCTCACTGTCCGAATCTGCTGCCAGCTCTGTTGACCGCTGGGGGGCACACAACAGAACATCTTAAAAGCCTTATAAGCCTCAGGCTAAGTAGTGTACTGGGGCTCCTACAGAGGTAGGTTCCTACCAATTCGCACCAGTTCGGTAGAACCGGTTCGTCAAATCAACCAAACCGGTTAGAAGAGGTTCCACACCTACAGAAGAGGTTCCAAAAATTTTTGAAACCCACCACACACACACACACACACACACACACACACCACACACAGACTCATACAGAGAGAGAAGAGAAAGGAAGGAAGGAAGGAAAGAAGAAAGAAAGAAAGAAAGAAAGAAGAAAGAAAGAAAGAAAGAAAAGAAAAAGTGAGCGAGAGATGAAAGAAAAAAAGAAAAAAGGGACAGAGAGACAAAAGGAAGGAGAGAGAGAGAGAGAAAGAAATACATGGCCGGCAAGCCACTCCCACCAGGTCACATGGCTGACAAGCCACTCCCACAAAGGAGGCCACATCCACAGAGTAGGTTCGAAAAATTTTTGAAACCCACCACTGGGCTCCTACGACAACTACTGATAGGAATAAAATGTAAATGGTTCTTTGGAGGCTTAGTTTCCTTTTGCCGCTGACTGTTCCAAACGCCATTGCTTTGTTCAGAGAACTCCCCCTGCACGAGATGGCCAAAGTACGCAAGATGCACTATTATGATTTCGACGATGAAACAATTACGGTAAAATCTTGTTGGGGCGTTTCAGGATCTTGTTGCTTGTTCATGAGTCGCACCCTTCAGCAAGTGTGCAGAGATGCCAGGATTGGTGAGGGAGGGAGCAAGTGAGTCCCTTGGGCAGTTTGCATTGCAATTGAGCCAAATCCCCCCCCCACAAGGGCATGACAGTCTCTTCACCCACTGTACACTCACACCCCCAGACTCATCCCTGGAAGATGTTGCAACAGACAATTCCAAAGGTGGACATCAGTGGTGGGTTTCAATTTTTTTTTAGAACGTCTTCTGTAGGTGTGGCCTGCTTTGTGGGAGTGGCTCGCCGGCCATGTGACTGGGTGGGCGTGGCTTGGCAGTCATGTGACTGGGTGGGTGTGGCCAACTTTTAAAATGTGGTGAAACTCACGTAACAACGCTCTTGCTTAGCAACCAAAATGTTCGCTCAGGAACTTTGGCATTGAAGTGTGCAAATCTCTGATTTAATTCTACATGGTATTTGGAATGCTTACATACAGACCCAAAGACTCTTATAAATATATTTGTGAAGGAAGTCTATTAGACTCTTCTAAAGTACTTCAAAATGCTTGGAAAAAGGCCCTCCTAAGGCCACAATACACATCAAGATCAATAACAGGGAAGGGGGAAAAAATATGATTTTATAGCTTCTCCAAATTGAATGTTCTACCTTTACTCTCGCTCCTCTTGTTTTGTTGTCGCCGCAACAAAAGCCGGAGTTCATTTGATCGCACCACAAAGGCGGTACATTTTGCAGGATGCGTCGGAAAATATATATATATATATAAAGAGGGGAGGGGGCTGTCTCCCCCCCCACACACACACATACACACACTGCACTTCCAACGGAGGAATTAAAATTTGATGCCTGGCTGTTCCTGTGACAGAAAGCAAGCACAACAAAAGAGGTTTGCACAATAAGGCAGCGGCTTATGAGAAGAAATTACCGGCTCTTTGTGAAAGCCTGACCCAGTTGGGCAATCTGGCAAGAGAGAGTCTCTTCACCGGGAAGAGCCTGCCGAGCTGTAAAGCAAAGGGGTTTTTGAAGGCCTTTTGCAGCCGATCCCGTCTCCCCGCCACTCCCCGATTCTCCGGAAGATCAAGATTCCCCCCAAACGCCTCTTCAGATCTCTTGCAGCAAAGATCAGGGGGTCAGGTGGGCGGCCGAGTTTGGGAGAGCTTCCGAGGAGTTTGGGAATTGATTTTATGGAAGTGGTCGGGGAAGCAATTTTGATACACATTTGGCTGGATCTAAATCAGGGGTGGCAAACTCCCTTTCATTGAGTGGCTAAAGTGGGCATGGCCAGCTTGACTTCACTCGTGTCAGAGGTGCCTGTGGTGAACCGAGTGTTCCGGGAGTGAAAATGGGCTCCCAAGCTCCATTTCCATCCACTAAATCATCACCATCATCATTTAACCACCTCATAATCCCTTGCAGGGTGGAGTCTGGGCAACTGAATGGAGCTAGGAGTGTATTTGAATGGCCAGATGCCTTTCTTATCGCCGGTGCAGAGTTTTGTTCAGCAGATACATTCTCAAGTGTGCCCAGAGAGAGAGAGAGAAATAAATATCTTGCCTCTACCGAGGATCGAACTCACAGCCTGCTGATTGTGAGGCGAGAGCTCAACCCCTCTAGGGAACAAGAGAACACCCATGGCTTTTGAACGGTCACTAAACGAACTGTTGTAAGTTGAGGATTGCCTGTATTCACAGCCGCCAGTCTTTCTGGAAAGATAGAAATATCACCTTCCGCAGATCAAAAGCTTGTTTCCTTTGATGATAATTAGTAAGTCTCTGTAGGTGGTTTGTTTCCTAACTCTGCTCAGCAGGAGTTATGTTGTCTACATAAACAAATGAAGGGGAAGTGCTGTGTGACCACACAGGTCTCTGCCTCTCCTGATTAGGAGAGGCATCCAAATCAGTATTAATCTTGCTTTAAAAAAATAAAAAAGTACAAATTGGCCGGCCCAAGTTCTCCCCCCCCCACCCCCGCAGTGACTTTGCAGGTGGAAATGGGATTGCAATATGAAGTTAGCCAAGGGTTTGTAACTGGAATGCAGGTAAATCCTCAACTTTCCAGTGTTCGATCCACCTGCCTGCTCTACAGATTTGTTTGCAGGTCCTTGACTTATGACCACAATGGAGCCCAAAATTTCTGTTGCTAAGCGAGACATTTGGGAAGTGGGAATTGTGAATAATTAGTTACCTTATGGTAAGATGGGGGACCAATAAATGTTATACATAGATGATAGAATGAGCTAGAAAGATAGGATGGATGGATGGATGGATGGATGGATGGATGGATGGATGGATGGATGGATGGAGAGAGATGGGATAGATGATACATAGATAGATGGATAGAGATAGGTAGGTAGGTAGGTAGGTAGGTAGGTAGGTAGATATATAGATAGATAGATAGATAGATAGATAGATAGATAGATAGATAGATAGATAGATAGATAGATAGATAGATAGATATAGAAGTAGAGAAATAGGGTAGATAGATGATAGATAGATAGATAGATAGATAGATAGATAGATAGATAGATAGATAGATAGATAGATAGATAGGATATAGGATATATAGATAGGATATAGGATATATAGGATATATATAGGATAGATAATGGATAGATAGGTAGACACACACACACACACACAGATATGATAGCTAGCTAGCTAGCTAGCTAGCTAGCTAGATAGATAGATAGATAGATAGATAGATAGATAGATAGATAGATAGATAGATTAGAATAGAATAGATACAGATAGAGATAGGATAGATAATAGATAGATAGAGATAGAGATAGGATAGAAAGATGATATATAGATAGGATAGATACAAATATAGGATAGATAATAGAGAGATAGATAGATAGACACAGAGAGAGAGAGAGAGAGAGAGAGAAAGGATATGATAGATAGATAGATGATAGATCGATCAATGGATAGATAGATAGATAGATAGATAGATAGATAGATAGATAGATAGATAGATAGATAGATAGATAGATAGATAACCAGAACTGAAAGCTCCTTATCTCTAGGATCAGGCAAAGAAAAGAATAATACCCGTGGCTTTGTACAGAAAATAAAAAATTACCCTTGGCAAAGCCACGTTTTGTGTGCTACTCAGAAGCTTTGTACACCAGGCATCCAAGTTTCTGCTGTGAATTTGTTATTTCAAGCCCAACGCTTTTCCCCCTCCTTCCTGGCTCTTCTCAGTCGAAGACTTGGCATCCCGGCGGCACCCAAAGACACCTTGAGATGAAATCGTTGCACTTTACCTCGGCGGCTACAGAGCCCCTTGTCATAAGCAGAAACCTCGAGTTGCAGCCCACAGCAATTTCCCTCCTAATGGAAAGTAATTTCCCCCAATTCCTTCTTCCTCCAAACAGGCATTCCGCATGAACACCATACCTCTACACCTAACAATAGCAGCCGCATATGGAAATATGGGCTTTTATTTTTCTTTACTGTTTTAGATATAAAAGTGGTCGAGGTGGGAGGATTTTTCTCTTGGGTTTTTTATTGATTTCCGTGGGTCCAACACAGATTAAAGGTGAGCTATACGTATGAACAGTGCAACTGATCTATTTCCATCCAGCAATGTATGTTTAGACAGGGGGTGATTCATGGTCCATCAGACTGTTTGGGGGGGGGGGGGCAGACGGGTGTGGCTAAGTGGTCATGTGATTGGGTGGGCATGGCTAGGTGGTCATGTGATTGGGTGGTGGAGCTAAGTGGTCATGTGACTGGGTGGGCGTGATCAATTTAGCAATTCCCCTACTCACCCACCACCCCTGGATCATATAGCAGTGGAAAACATCCTGAAAGGCTGTTTTTAAAGTGTTTTAAAAGACTTTTTTCCCATTTTTTTTTATTTTTACACATTAAGAAACAACATAAAAAAATTCTCATCCATTACATACAGCCTGTCGTTTGGTTACAAGTGTTTTTGCATCCATATTCTCAATTACATATACAATCACAGATTTTCCGTCTAATATAACTAGATACCTCATTTTCATTGTACAACATATATTCAATTACAATTAATATTTCTTTCTTTTCAATAAACCTAATTCCCTTGCATTCTGATTGTCTGTTTAATAACAATATACTTTTATCACTTATCTCAGTCTGAATATTTTTACAGTATAAAAGAATTTGCCAACTGTTTATATTTATATATCACTATTTTCAATTATCTATATCCCACCAATTATCCATCAAGTATGCTTATGTTCATTATTGGCCTTGTACATCATACATTCAAACAAAAATGTTATTCCTTCATTTTTCAACAAGGTATTCTTAATACTCACTTCATATATATATATATATATATATATATATATATATATATATTATATATATATATATATATATATATATATATATATATATATACACACACACCAATTTTTGATTACTTCCTTATTAAAATTATTTATCAACAGGATATCTTTATAATATACACTTAGGGTTATACATTATATCACCATCCTTTATCAATGTACATAGATTCATTATTATCCTTATCCTTCATTTTAAAACAAAAAATTCTAAATTATTCAATTAATATTGAATTCATATCATATATATGTCAATCTTTCATTGTATCATTATTAATCTATTTAGCAACATAATTGCATTATCACTTATCTCCTTTAATTAAAACATAAGTAAAACATTTTTCATAGAGCCGAGGTGCGCAGTGGTTAGAGTGGCTGTACTGCAGCCACTTCAGCTGACTGCTAGCTGCAGTTCGGCGGTTCAAATCTCACCGGCTCAGGGTTGACTCAGCCTTCCATCCTTCTGAGGTGGGTAAAATGAGGACCCAGATTGTGGGGGCAATATGCTGACTCTGTAAACTGCTTAGAGAGGGCTGAAAGCCCTATGAAGCGGTATATAAGTCTAACTGCTATTGCTATTGCTATTCATTTCCATGTTTATTTTTCCAGCCACTGATAAAACTGTGACCCGTCAAAAGCACGAACGTCATAAGCGCGCCGACAACACCGCGGCGCTAAAACCGCGATTTCAAAAGCGCGCCGACAACAGCGCGCCGACAGAAGCGCGATTTCATTTAAGGTAAGATTTACAGTTAGGTTTAGGGTTAGGTTGAGGGTTAGGTTTAGGGTTAGGTTTAGGGTTAGGTTGAGGGTTAGGTTGAGGGTTAGGTTGAGGGTTACGTTATAGCGCGCTTCTGTCGGCGCGCTTTTGTCGGCACGCTTTAGGGCTAATTAGTCATTCATTCGTCACGCGGTTTTGTCACCGCGCTTTAGACACCCGCGGTTTAGTCAGGCGCGCTTTTGTTGTGCGCGCATTTGTGGTGGAACTGATAAAATAAATCCCATATCTTGTAAAATTGCTCGTCTTCTTGTTCTCTAATTTCAAATGTCAATTTGCTCATTTCAGCACACTCCATTATTTCTCGAATAACTTCTTCCTGTTTTGGTATTGTTTCATTTTTCGTGTTTTTAAAGACTTTTAAAGCACTATTTTACAAGCTGGCAGCAGGGCTGTTTTTCAAGCCATTAGCAGCTCCTCCACTACTCAACCACCGGGCCCTGGGGCATGTGGCTGCACTGGGGAGATCGCCCCTCCGTCAGCTGGTCCTCCCCAGCACCCTTCGGCCTTTGGTGGCAGCGGTTGAGATCAGAAGTGCAGCTCAATCAGTGAAGTAACTAACCAGAAGGCAGCTGGAGTGGATGCTTGCTGGAAGATAAAGCTGACGGCGATGGGCGGCTGGATACTTTGCATTGGAGGGCTGTATCCAGGGGTGGGTTTCAACCGGTTCGTGGCGGTCCCTGCAACTGGTTGGTCGCCGAACCCGAAAGTAAGTAACTTCCGGGAACGGCGAAGGGTGCGCCCGCCCGCCCGCGGTCCTTACCGGGTTTTGACGAGTTCTGCGCTTCCACGCATGCGCAGGACGCTTACAGCGCCTGCGTGATCATCCAGGAGCAGCTGGAGCATTGCGCAGATGCTAGTACGCATGCGTGCACCGTGCGTGTGCACGAGGACGCCGCCGGCCCCATTCCAACCGAACCGGTTGGAACGGGGCGAGAAACCCACCCCTGGCTGTATCCGACCCGCGGGCCATAGCTTGGGATCAGTGGTATAAATGCTTGTAAAAAAGAAAATTGATGGATGGATGGTGCGTGCATCTGTGAGGAAAAAAAATCCTTCACAACAATTGTACCTGGATTTATTTCCATCCAGCAATGTATAAATGCTTCGGGGGGAAAAATAATTAATGGATGGATGGATGGTGTATATGTGAGAGAAATCCTTACAACTTAAGCAGAAACGAGCATTTTATTCAATTTTTACACCCCCTATACCGCCGAGCATCACACTTTCTCCCTTGGCAATATAGCGGTAACCACATTTAATTTTTCACCCAACGAAGGACTGTCACAGACTGTAGGAAAAGGATATTTTTTAAAAAAAGAAACGGTAAGCAGGACACCCTATTTTCCTTGCGTCAACTCTACACTGGCCAAGTGAACTCTGACCCATGATATGGGGTGTGGAGGGTTTTTTTGGAATTTAGCTGGATTCATGTTGCAAAACAGGGAGGTCTAAGTGACATTTCTCCATCATGTACGCACATTGGGTGCGTGAAAATTTACTCATGCAAGCACTTATGACTTTGGACGTATAAGCAGAGGTGATATTCAGCCAACACGTTATTCTTTCATGTGCACACATAACGTTATGTGAAATTGGGAACACATTAAACTATGGAAACGTAAAATATTAACAAAAGCAGGCCTTTCAATGATCCCTACAAATTAAAACGAAATTGAAAAGATTATTCATGGCTCTCTCGGGCTTACCCTGGACAAGCTGCGTAAGAGGAGTGTCAGGCCTGCAGCCATCTTTTCTTTGGGTCTTTGGCCTGCCACACCTTCTATTATTCTGCTATGCATTTTCTATGGTGGGAAAATGAGAGAGGGATTGTACGGAATTAGATGATAGGTAGCCATAACAACATTCTTCCTAGAAAGCCAAGGTCATCCTTTGTCTTTGCACCTCTGCACCTGGCCGGAACTGGATGTGTGGAAGCTGCCAACATGGCAGTGGAAGATTGGACCATGTGATGGACTTGTGGGCGTGGGGGCAAGATCTTGAACTTTCAACTGGGTGGGGAAAACCGGGGAGCTTTCAGATTCGGGTTTTTCCCAGATGCGCCAACATGGCTCTCTTAATGAATTGGAACTTTGAGCAATACTTTGCCTTGGACTCTGATTTACTTTTGGATGCTGTTTGGAACGCTGACAGGGAGCTACTTCCAGAACCAGTAGATGCTTGTGTGTGTGTTGAGTTCAGACACATTGTGTGACCCCAGCTTGCTCTGCATTATTAATACCAAGTCCCAGTGGAGTTTCCTTGGGCGTGAAGGTGAAAAGCAATCAACAAACAGGAAAGAATGAGGGAATTCTATTTCATTGGGACTGGAATAAAATGCTTCTTATTTACTTGTCTTGAGGATTGACAAACTAGAGCGATTGTGAGGCGGTGATTGGCCATTCAGTTAGAAGGAGGGGTTTGGAGTGAGGATCATCAAACTTGTTTGCTGAAGCACAACTCCCAGCAGCTCCAGCCAAGATGGACAATGCTGAGGGTGTCAGGAATCAACACAGAAAACTCTAGGACAGGAGTGTCCAGCCTTACCAACTTGATGAAGTGTGGACTTCAACTCCCAGAATTCCTGAGGAATTCTGGATGCTGAAGTCCACACTTCATCAAGTTGCTAAGGCTGGAGGCCTCCGCTCTAGGAAGCCACAGGCCCTCCCTTTGTACTAGATGGTCTAACCCAGGGGTTGGCAACCTTAAACACTCAAAGAGCCACAAAGTTCCTACCTGGAAGCCCCCCGTTCAATTCTTGAGCCGACCAGAAGTTCAGTTCCCCCACCATAGTTTCCTCCTAGCACAGCGTCCTTTTTCCTCTGCTGACCGGAAGTCCGGTTCCCCCACCATAGTGTCTCCTCCTAGAACAGCATCCTTTTTCCTCTGCTGACCGGAAGTCCGGTTCCCCCACCATAGAGTCTCCTCCTAGCACAGCATCCTTTTTCCTCTGCTGACCGGAAGTCCTGTTCCCCCACCATAAAGTCTCCTCCTAGCACAGCATCTTTTTTCCTCTGCTGACCGGAGGTCCGGTTCCCCCACCATAGAGTCTCCTCCTAGCGTGGCGTCCTTTTTCCTCTACCTGTCCTAACTGAAAGCCCTATCAATTGCGGAGCCAACTGGCGACAGGGAGCCACATGCAGCTCCAGAGCCGCAGGTTGCTGACCCCTGGTCTAACCTGACACAGTGTCAATCAATCAGGCTTTAATACTACTACACTTCAGGTGGCCTATACTTATTCATCATTTTCAACATGGAGCAGTTACACAGTCCCGCCCCCTCTTTTCAATGAAGAAACAGGCCAACCATGGCTGCCATTTAATCGCAGAAGGCAACTGCCAATAATGCTATGTCACTCTTCCAGGAAACCACCCAACCACCCACCAATTCAGTTCTTCCACCCCATTCTCAACCCACTAAATGTGAATTAGGGAAAGGTAAATTGATGAGGCCCTCTTCCACTAGTACCAATTATCCCAGCCCTTCCTGATCCTGCCTGCAGGTATATTTATGGAAGAGTGGAGAGCACTGTAATCTCTGGAGGCCAAAGGAACAAAATTGGTATGTGGCATCGTTTGATAAACCCTGGCTGTGATGGAAGTCTGTAACTCAGCAAAAAAACGTGCGGAGAAAATGTGAATTTAATTTGATCTATTATATAAGGGCATAATGATGCCCTCCATCTGCTGTGAAATATAAGCGATTCCTTTTTGGTGGTTTGCATAATATCATAGTGTGTTCCCAGCCTTATTGGTTTGCCAGAGACAGAAAAGCTTGCTTGCTTATCCACAAGGGCCTTTGTGCGCATCTGTGCGCGCGCACACGCGCACAGAGCTGCTTGTTCTCTAAGAACAGGATGTCCCCAGGAGTGGGTTGCTGGCGGCATTACTGCTAGTTTGCCGCACAAATTTTGCTTCACTCACGTGCACGCCTCACTTGTGTTCCGCACGCATGTGTATTTGCACCTAAAAGGGTCTGCGCATGTGCAAAACATTAAAAAAAGGGGGGGGGAATACATGTCTGCAATGAAAATTGTTCTGCGCATACGCAGAAAGGAAAATCAATATGGCGGGCACTGTAGGAGAACCGCTTTGGGGGTGTGGCAGGCCTGGGTCGCTGCCGGTTGCAGCGACCCAGGCCCCCAAGTTACTACCGGTTCTGCTGAACCGGTCCGAACCGCTAGGAACCTACCTCTGGACACACACCCCCACCACCATATTTTCTTGTCTGGATTACAATTCGAGAGGGGTGTCATTATGTCAACAATGCAAGTCAAGAACTTTTCATGAGGAGGAGAAAGTATTCAGAACTTACAATAAAATATAATAGCAGAGTTGAAAGGGACCTTGGAGGTCTTCTAGTCCAACCCCCTGCCTAGGCAGGAAACCCTATATCATTTCAGACAAATGGACATCAACATCTTCTTAAAGACTTCAAGTGTTGGAGCATTTATAACTTCTGGAGGCAAATTGTTCCACTGATTAATTGTTCTCGCTGTCAGGAATTTTTTCCTCAGTTCTAAGTTGCTTCTCTCCTTGATTAGTTTCCACCCATTGCTTCTTGTTCTACCCTCAGGTGCCCTGGAGAATAGTTTGACTCCCTCTTCTTGTGGCAGCCCCTGAGATATTGGAACACTGCTATCATGTCTCCCCTAGTCCTTCTTTTCATCAAACTAGACACATCCAGTTCCTGCAAACCGTTCTTCATATATTTTAGTCTCCAGTCCCCTAATCCTCTTTCTTGCTCTTCTCTGCACTCTTTCTAGAGTCTCCACATCTTTTCTACATCGTGGCGACCAAAAGTGGATGCCGTATTCCAAGTGTGGCCTACCAAGGCATCATAAAGTGGTATTAAACACTTCACCTGATCTTGATTCTTCCCTCTGTTTATGCAGCCTAGAACCGTGTTGGCTTTTTTGGCAGCTGCTGCACACGGCTGGCTCCTATTTAAATGGTTGTCCACTCGGACTCCAAGATCCCTCTCACAGTTACTACTACTGAGCAAGGTACCACCTATACTGTACCTGGGCATTTCGTTTTTCTTGCCTAAATGTAGAACCTTACTCTTTTCACCACTGGATTTCATTTTATTAGATAGTGCTCAATGTTCAACTTGCCGTTTGTTATTCTAAGCAGGGCATTTCCTTAGCCAATAATAGGGTGAGAAAAGGGAACTCAGACCGATGTTTTATTTAAAAAAAAAAATCACGGAAACAAGAGAGAAAAATGCTATTTCAGAACCTAGAGAGCTAATTTGGTTTTATCAACGCCAGGAACTCTTTTTCGACATTTTGATGGTCACTCAGCTCGCTCAGGCTGTAGTATCTATGGATGATCTTTTCCGCGGTGACCCCTACCATGCGCACCCATGGGTGTCCTCTCCTAGCTGGCATCCAATGGCCGACGAAATGACCATGTCGAGATCTTTGTACGTTCCTCCAGCGTTTTTGTGAAGGTGTCCAGAGAATACTGTTTTAATACCTGTGGGAAATCAAAGGAAACCATTATTTGGGCTCAACAGCAATAGCGTTTAGACTTATATACCGCTTCACAGTGCTTTTACAGCCCTCTCTAAGCGGTTTACAGAGTCAGCCTATTTGCCCCCAACAATCTGGGTCCTCATTTACCCACCTCAGAAGGATGGAAGGCTGAGTCAACCTTGAGCCAGTCAGCATTGAACTCCTGGCAGTGGGCAGAATTAGTCTGCAATGCTGCATACTAACCACTGTGCACCATGGAAGAAGGAAGGAAGGAAGGAAGGAAGGAAGGAAGGAAGGAAGGAAGGAAGAGCAATAGCACTTAGACATATACTGCTTTACAGCACTTTACAGCCCTTTCTAAGCGGTTTACAGAGTCAGTATATTTCCTGGAACAATCTGGGTCCTCATTTTACCCACCTCGGAAGGATGGAAAGCTGAGTCTACCTTGAGCTGGTCAGGATCGAACTGTGGGAAGTCAGCAGAGTTAGCCTGCAATACTGCATTCTAACCGCCGCATCTCATTGCATTGTTATTGTTCAGAGAAAATGTGGAGAGATTCCTGGTGAGCCTTGAGGCAGCTCACTAAAATCTTCCAAAGACCTCCATCTAATTATTGTGAACATAACCAACGTGGGTTCAAGAAGATTGGAAAGATCTATAAGGTTGCCCAATTTTTTTTTTAACAGAATACATTTGATTAGTGAAAGTTGGACCGTAAGGAAGGACTGAGCACCAAAGAATGGAGGCCTTGAACTCTGGTGCTGGAGAAGACTCCTGCGAGTCCCTTGGACTGCAAGATGATCAAACCGGTCAGTTCTAGAGGAGATCCACCCTGGCTGCTCTTGAGAAGGCCAGATCCTGAAGAGAAACTCAAAGACTTGGCTACCTGATGAGAAGGAAGAAAGACTCCCTGGAGAAGAGCCTCATGCTGGGATCAATGGAGGGCAAAAGAAGAAGGACTGCAAGGTGATCCAACCGGTCAGTCCTAGAGAAGATCAACCTGACTGCTCTTTAGAAGGCCAGATATTGAGGAGGAAACTCAAAGCCTTTCGCCACCTGATGAGAAGGAAGAAGGACTCCCTGGAGAAGAGCCTCATGCTGGGAAAGATGGAGGGCAAAAGAAGAAGGACTGCAAGGCCATCCACCGGTCAGTCCTAGAGGAGATCAACCCTGACTGCTCTTTAGAAGGCCAGATCCTGAAGTGGAAACTCAAAGACTTTGGCCACCTAATGAGAAGGAAGAAGGACTCCCTGGAAGAAGAGCCTCATGCTGGGAACGATGGAGGGCAAAAGAAGAAGGGGACGACAGAGAAGCAGGTGGTTGGATGGGGTCACCAAAACTATCAGCATGAGCTTCAATGGACTCCAGAAGATGGTAGAAGACATGAAGGAAGGACAGGGGTCGTGATAGGTTGGACACAACTTCCCATCTAAACAACAACAAAGTATTCCATATACCAGCAGCTACTGCCAAAGAAGCCACATTTCCAAGGGTTGGGGGGCAGATCGAGATGACAAAGTCTTATTTTCAGGCTTCCTCTTCCCCAATTCTTTTGAGTTTCATTTTAAAGCCTGGTTTACAGATAAAATTATTCCCTTCATTGCACTTGTTGTCTGAAGCTCAAACATAGTCAATCAGAAATAGGTTTTGCGGTGTCTTTCAGACCGTGATCCTTGAGCGTTTCATTTCAAGACACTAATAAAACATGGCATGCAATTTAAGACATGATCCATGCTTGACAGACAATTGTTGCTAATGTGCCCCGATTTCAGATTAATGGGAAGGCACAATGAAATCTCAATGAGGGGAAGGGTTAAAGAGAAAAAATAACAACAATTCCCTGAACTGGTTTGCCACCCAATTCCAAAGCTGTGAGAGTAACACAATTCTCTAGCTCGCTTTTGGGGACCTCACACCAAATGTGTTGGGACTCCCACTAATTCTGGTTGACTTGGCCAACGGCTAGGACCTGTGGGAGCAGAAGTCCAAAACACATGGAGTGTTGTGGCCCGCCAGGGCAGCTGGCAGTAGATTCGGACAGTGAGGAGGTTGGGGAGGAACCCTGGGCTTTGAACTTGAGATTCCTGTTCCTACGCAAGAACATGTATTCTAGTCCTATATTCTAGTCCTGGAACATGTAGTCCTGGAGCCTGGGGAAAGCTCTAATGAGGGCTCTGTGTCGGAGGCAGAGAGGGGGGCCAGAGCATCTGACAGTTATCAGCTGCCTTCAGAGTCAGACATCAGTGAGGCAGAAGAACAGCTGGAGCCTGTTCCCAGTGTGCGCATGTGCAGAGTTGCCCAACGAAGGGAAGAGCTAAGGACAGGGGCAACTTGGGAGTAAGGCCAAAGGTGGACAATGAATGGCCCCCTCCAGGGGAAATAAAATAGGAGAGAAAGGGGAGGACTTTGCAGGAGACAATTAGTTGTTTAATTGGTTTGTGACTCTCCGAGATCCTTGCCAAGTTTTGCAGAGATCGGCCTGGCAGCTCTCCAAGCCAGAGAAGGTCTGGGACTGTAAATCCTCCTTTGAAAGACTTTGCTGGATGTGAATGAGCAGAATTCACAGTCAATTAATCAAAGGGGTTTTTTTCTTGCTTCATGCTCTTGGGCAGAGTGGCCAGACGAAGGGAACAGCTGAAGAACAGGGGTCGACTAGGGAGTAAGGCCTCAGGTGGACGGTGAATGGCCCCTCTCAGAGGAAATAAAAGAGAATATCAGAGTTCCCTCCCCATAAATACACCAAAAGGAAGAACTTCCAGAGGGGTTTAGAGACAAGACCTACAGCTTTGGGCTACACATGTTAGGTTCTTCTGAATTACGCAGGTGGCCAGAGGTTCTCCTGCCCAAAGACAGAAGGATTGTCCTTCTCTGATCATATTTTTCTCCTCCTTCGAGGAACAGTTTTACGGCAGAGAATCAAAACGAGAGGAATGCTCCTTTTGGGATGTGAATTTTTTTTCTTTTAAAGCAGCCAGGATGGCGTGACACTATATCCTCTGGGGTTTTGCACCGATGCAACCTGCCACCTGTTTTTCTTCTGCCGCTTCCTGCCGGATTTTCAGATTGTCTCTTCAAGGAAGGTGCCGGGAGTAATTGAAAAGCAACCTACATACACAACCAACGCAGGCAAAAAAAAAAAAAAGGAGAAAAAAACCCCACCATCCATAAAACCGACAGCGAAATAGTCACTGTTTTTTTCCCAGCTCCCTGCCATTCACCCAACTCGGTTTTCAGATCTCCCCGAGGTTCCTGCGCTGAACACAGCACCACCAAGTTAATCTGTCCTGGGTGGCCGTTGCATCTTATAATTCGATGTCATAAAACTTCAAAAATCTGGCTGTTTTCTGACTTCAGGGCTGGGTTTTTTCAAGCTGAGTCGGCTTTTCATTGGGTCGGTTTTAATCAAAATACGCTTGGCAGAACTTCCAGAGTATTTTAACATTCTGGTCTGACACCACCTCAAAAAGAAACTTTTAATGAAGAAAACACAGCAGGGAATAGGCCAGCCGCAAGCTATCTGGAACAGTGAGTAAGTTGCGTTTTCATTATCTGACATCACCTGATTAGCAACGAATCCGTTCTGCGTTACGATGTGCAAGAATGTCCTCTGCTTGAGGCATCCCGAAGCCATCCTTCCCTCCGGATTTCTCGGTATCCAATTTAGTAGTTTAATGATGCCTCTGTGGGCCCTTGGTGCTCTCTGAGCTTGGTGGTTTTCTCGCAGAGGTTTCATTACCCAACTAGGTGACAACATCAGAGCTAGAAGAGAGTGGGGTTGCGAGGAGAAGAATTCTGGATGATGAAGAGGAGGAAAAGAAGGAGGAAGAACAACTGTGGGGTCCTGGTGCTTTCTGACTTGGTTGTTTTCTTGCAGAGGTTTCATTAGCCAACTGTTCTGACCGAGGCTTCCCAAGAGCATGAAGCAAACTCCTGGTCCCGACAAAAACCCCTTTGATTAATTGACTGTGAATTCTGCTCATCTGCATCCAGCAAGTCTTCCAAGGGAGGATTTACAGTCACAGACCTTATCTGGCTTGGAGAGCTGCCAAGCGATAGCTACAAAGTTTGGCAAGGTGTTCTCGGAGAGAACATGGGCCAGTCCTGGAGTTTGGGGAAGGCTCTGACGAGGGCCTCTGCGTCGTAAGCAAGATGGGGCCAGGGCCGTCTGGCAGTTATCAGCTCGCTTTTGGGGACCTCACACCAATGTGTTGGGACTCCCACTAATTCTGGTTGACTTGGCCAAGGGCTAGGACCTGTGGGCGCAGAAGAAGTCCAAAACACATGGAGTGTTGTGGCCCGCCGGCGCAGCTGGCAGTAGATTCGGACAGTGAGGAGGTTGGGGAGGAACCCTGGGCTTTAAACTTGAGATTCCTGTTCCTACGCAAGAACATGTTTTCTAGTCCTATATTCTAGTCCTGAAACATGTAGTCCTGGAGCCTGGGGAAAGCTCTAATGAGGGCTGTGTGTTGGAGGCAGAGAGGGGGCCAGAGCCGTCTGACAGTTATCAGCTGCCTTCAGAGTCAGACATCAGTGAGGCAGAAGAACAGCTGGAGCCTGTTCCCAGTGTGCGCATGTGCAGAGTTGCCAGACGAAGGGAAGAGCTAAAGAACAGGGGTCAATTTGGGAGTAAGGCCAAAGGTGGACAATGAATGGCCCCTCCCAGGGGAAATAAAATAGGAGAGAAAGGGGAGTGGAGTTTGCAGAAGACCAATTCATTCCATTTCAATTCATTTTAGTTCAATTCATTAGGAGGAAGATCTGTTCCTGACTTCTTGCCAATTAATTGCTGCTACAGCGTGGAGTTTGGAAGATATCAGCCTGGCAGCTCTCCAAGCCTGATCAAGGTCTGCAGTTGTGAAACCTCATGAAAGACTGCTGGCCGGGACTTTGCTGGAGAGGAATTCCCTTTAACCTAAATAAAAGGGGTTTTATCGGGACGAGGAGTCGGCTTCGTGCTCTTGGGACGCCTAGATCAGGACAGAAACTGTCTGGGAACCATCATCTCTTTAGGTGGCTTCTGGGCTGAATTAGATGCATGGTAGTGATGTTAGGATGGAAGGTTTTCATGGAACGTTCTCCATGTATTTAATGGAGGGATTGTTTCATTTGGGAGTTCCTCTAAATCAACCCCTTATAGGTTAGCCCTGGATGGATTTCTTGGACTCTGAACTGGTCCGTATTTCATTTTTCTTTTTTAAACGAGGGTGCCTTCTTTAGCATTCCGCTTTAATAGCGGGATTGGTTTATAGCTCCGTCTTCTTTTGCAGGATTTATGTTAGCAACCTTCTCATGCATTCCGGAGTGGATCCTATCGTGCCCCTTTGGCAGATTTACTACGCAGTGGTCCGTTATGGAAATGTTTGCACTAGCAAATGCTGATCTTGATGTGTAAATCCGAACCCCTGGGGAAAGAATCAACTGGGAATGGAAGTGACTGCTAAATTGGGGTCAGGCCAACGGAACCCACAAGTATTTTCGGTCCTGCATATTAAGAGTCACATTCCTGCTACTGTTGACACCATCGCTTGGCTTATATAAAGTGGACTGGGGAAAAAGAAATCAACGGTCTTGACCTTTAAATCTTTTATTCTTCTAAATCAGTCGTTCTTTGTTTTTCATTTCTACTGGCTATTGCAAATTGATAGTCTCATTGAAGGACAATTTAATAAACTTCCCTACACAATTGAGCTGAAGAGGTATGTTGCTAAGTTACATAGAATAGAATAAAAGAATTGGAAGGGACCTTGAAGGTCTTCTAGTCCAACCCCCTGCTTAGGCAGGAAACCCTAACACCACTTCAGACAAATGGATATCCAACATCTTCTTAAAAACGTCCAGTGTTGGAGCATTTATAACTTCTGGAGGCAAGTTGTTCCATTGATTAATTGTTCTCACTGTCAGGAAATTTCTCCTTAGTTCTAGGTTGCTTCTCTCCTTGATTAGTTTCCACCCATTGTTTCTTGTTCTACCCTCAGCTGCCTTGGAGAATAGCTTGACTCCCTCTTCTTTGTGGCAGCCCCTGAGATATTGGAAGACTGCTATCATGTCTCCCCTACTCCTTCTTTTCATTAAACTAGACGTACCCAGTTCCTGCAACCGTTCTTCGTATGTTTTAGCCTCCAATCCCCTAATCATCTTGGTTGCTCTTCTCTGCACTCTTTCTAGAGTCTCCACATCTTTTCTACATTGTATTATATTGTATTGTATTGTACTGTACTTTACTATACTGTACCCTACTCTGAGAAAATTACCTTTTCAACAAGTTTCTTCACTCATTTTTTTGGTTCCTCCTTAACCACCATGATATCTTTGGGTAGCACTCAATCCTGGCTTAACGGTGAAATTAAAATGTGGCAGATTTTTCAATTGACAAATATTTATGATAAGGACGCAATTTTATTTTTAATTAGCCCAACTGTTAGGGACACTTGTAAAGTGAGAAACGAAGCTCAGCATTTTCACACCAGATGTAGCTTCTGAAACTGAAGTTTAGCTCTGTGGCATAAAATGAATGGGCCGTTGAAGAAATCCAATTAAACAACAGACAGGCAAATAAACATTTTCTGTTTCATGGGGGACTTCAAACGGAGTAAATACAACAGGTTGTTTAGAGGGGGGAAAAAATGGAGAGAACTTCAAGGGAACAGAAGGCTGCTATAGAACAAGTAATTATGAATGAAGAATTCATAATGATGGGCTTCAGACAGGACGAATCATCATTTATTTAGGAATGGTTTATGTATAAACCAATGCCGGCCAGTGACTGAAATATTGATAAACATTCTCAACAGGTGCATCCCCCCCCTCCCCATTTCATACAAAATATCTATACAGGGCTTCCAGTCAGGTGTACTCTGAAGATCAGGGAGAAAATGGTCACAGAAAAAATTAAGTTGTTTTTGTATTTTTAGAATAAGAGATAATTTTGTAACTATATTGGTATTTGAGGCAAAGGAAATTGGAACTTCCTTCCTTCCTTCCTTCCTTCCATCCATCCATCCATCCATCCATCCATCCATCCATCCATGGTGCACAGTGGTTAGAATCAATATTGCAGGCTAACTCTGCTGATTAAGGTTGACTCAGCCTTCCATCCTTCCGAGGTCGGTAAAACGAGGACCCTGATTGTTGGGGGCAAGAGGCTGACTCTGTAAACCGCTTAGAAATGGCTATAAAGCACCGTGAAGCGGTATATAAGTCTAAGTGCTACTGACGATTAGCTGTGGTGGTGCATTGGTTAGAATGCAGTATTGCAGTTAATACTGCCAACAGTTCGATCCTGACCAGCTCCAGGTTGACTCAGCTTTCCATCCTTCGGAGGTCAGTAAAACGAGGACCTAGATTGTTTGGGGCAGAATGCTGACTATGTAAACCACTTAGAGAGGGATGCAAAGCACTGCAAAGCGGTATATAAGTCTAAGTGTTACTGCTATGACTAAGTTAACAATGGCAACGATTCACTTAGGAACTGTGGTTAGAAAGTCCATAACATGGGCCAAAGTAACTGTCTCACTTGCTTAGCAACAGAGACTTTGGGCCAAATTGTGGTTGTAAGTCGAGGACTACCTACAGATAAATTTAGAAAACTCTATCCCACGGACGGAACGGATACCTGCTCGGCAGAATTTTTCCATGAGCTCGTGTCGAACGGCCTTCTCCAGATTGAAGTAGTTGTGTTCCTCTTCAGGTTCGTTTACGAAGAAGGGGATGTGCTGGAAGACGACGGCATGGCGGCACTGCTTTTTCTCCGCCAGGGCCAGCTGCTGCTCCAGCCACGCGTCCTGCGCCGCCTTTAACGCCGCGCATCGAGAAGCGTCGAAATACAGCTGGGAATTCAGCACGAGAAAGAAGACGCCGCCGACCCAAAAGCTGAAGTAATCATCGCCCCACTGCTGGCAATAATCGCGGACGGTTTCCGGTGTGGGTGTGTTGCCCAAGTCGTGATTGCCGCTGACGAAAACCAGAGGGATGTCGCTTCTAAGGTCCTTCAGGACATTTCTTAAGTCCCGGATTTGGGCCTCGCGCCATTCCGTCCCTGCAAAACAAGAAGCACGAAGTGTTAGGACCATAATGGCGAACATACAGCACGCTTGCCACAGGTGGCATGCGCCACCATTTCTGAAGGCACCTGAGGCATTGCCCTGCCAGCTCCAGCAGATTTTTGGCCTTGATTTTCGCCCCTTTTTCGCCATCAGGCTTCCCTGAAGCTTCCGGAGGGTGAAAAACCGCCTAACGTGCAAACCGGAAGTTCAGGAATGGACTTCCGGTTTCTATGTTGGACTGCTTTTGCCCTCCGGAGGCTTCAGGGAAGCCCCCTGAAGCCTCCGGAGGGAGAAAAACAGCCCAACGGGCAACCCGGAAGTCCGTTCCTGAACTTCCTGTTTGCACGTTGGGTGGTTTTTCACCTTCCCCAGGTTCCCTGAAAGCGTCTGGAGCCTGGGGAGGGACAAAAATGGACCTACAGGGCTCACCGGAAGTTGGAAAACGGGCCGTTTCTGGCCTCTGGGGGCCTCCAAGAGGTGGGGAGGCTGTTTTTCATCCTCCCCAGGCTCCTAAAAAGCCTCTGGAGTGTGGGCTGGGCGAAAAACTCCCCACTGTGCAGGATGTTGGGAAATGCTCAACCAGGCAGAGAGGGAGTCTCAAGTAAGGAATTAGCTTAGAATTGTTGCGTAGCCGCAAGAGATCCAAAACCAGGGGTGGGTTCCTGCCAGTTCTAACCTCTTCTATAGAAGAGATTCCACAAATCTACCATGCCGTTTAGAACTGGTTCCAGCTCCCTCCTCCCTGCCCGTCCGCACATCATCAAGATGAAAAGCGAGAGGAGGAATTCTGGGAGTTGAAGTTCACAAGTCTTAAAGCTGTCAAGATTGAACACCCCTGGGTTTTTTTCCCCTAAAGGGTTAGGGGTGCAAGGGTCTTGTAACTTGACAGCTTTAAGACTTGCATGCTTCAAATGCCAGAGTTTCTGAGCCAACATTTTGGTTGCTAAGCAAGAGCGTTGTTAAGTGAGTTTCACCACATTTTACAAATTGGCCACACCCACCCAGTCACATGACTGCCAAGCCACTCCCACTCAGTCATGCGGCTGGCAAGCCACTCCCACCCAGTCACATGGCCAGCAAGCCACTCCCAACAAAGCAGGCCACACTTACAGAAGAGGTTCTAAAAAATTTTGAAACCCACCACTGTCCAGACTGACCCTCCCCTAATCTCTGTAGAGCCTCATCTCTCTGCTTCCAAGAGAAGGCAAGCAGTCTGAGGGGGCTGCCATGAAGAAGGCGTCAAAAAGTACCTGAAGGTGGGACAAGTAGTAACAGATGGAAACTAATCAAGGATATGTATTATCCTTCCTTCCTTCCTTCCTTCCTTCCTTCCTTCCTTCCTTCCTTCCTTCCTTCCTTCCTTACTTCCATCCATCCATCCATCCATCCATCCATCCATCCATCCATCCATCCATCCATCCTGCACAGAGGCTAGAATGCAATATTGCAGGCTAATTCTGCCAACTGCCAGAATCTTGATTCTCACCAGCTCTAGGTTGACTCATCCTTCCATCCTTCCGAGGTGGGTAAAATGAAGACCCAGATTGTTGGGGGCAAGAGGCTGACTCTGTAAACCACTTAGAGAAGGCTGTAAAGCACTGTGAAGCAGTATATAAGTCTAAGTACTAGTACCTTCCTTCCTTCCTTCCTTCCTTCCTTCCATCTATCCATCCATCCATCCATCCATCCATCCATCCATATATCCATCCAGCACAGAGGCTAGAATGCAATATTGCAGGCTAATTCTGCCAACTGCCAGAAGTTCGATTCTCACCAGGCTCAAGGATGACTCAGCCTTCCATCCTTTCGAAGTGGTTAAAATGAGGATCCAGATTGTTGGGGGCAAATAGGCTGACTCTGTAACCCACTTAGAGAGGGCTGTAAAGCACTGTGAAGCGTTATATAAGTCTATTGCCCTTCCTTCCTTCCTTCCTTCCATCCATCCATCCATCCATCCATCCATCCATCCATCCTGCACAGGGGCTAGAATGCAATATTGCAGGCTAATTCTGCCAACTGCCAGAAGTTCGATCCTGACCAGCTTAAGGTTGACTCAGCCTTCCATCCTTCCGAGGTGGGTAAAATGAAGACCCAGATTGTTGGGGGCAAATAGGCTGACTCTGTAACCCGCTTAGAGTGGGCTGTAAAGCACTGTGAAGCAGCATATAAGTCTAAGTGCCAGTGCTATTTATTTATTTATATTTTTTTGCAGGAATTTCCACTGACTCAGTCTGCCTCCATCTTTCAACTCCTGCCATTCCATTTTTTTTACAAAGCCCTCGGAGTTGTAAAAGCCAAGAGTAAAAAATGCAATTATCTCAAAAACATTTTTTTAAAAAAAAAAGCAACACAGTCCAAGTGAACCGTAAAGTGTCGACTATTTAATGGCCTTAAAGCAGAGTGCCAATACTTCCGGCTGTAAAATGTGTTTGATCTCCTGTCAAAAGCATTTGTTTCATCTGATATGTCTAGATTTTATAGGGGCTTCGGAAGAGGTGTCAGAAATAAAGTCGCAGGGATCCCGGATCAGCTTTCTGGCTGTAAATTATCAATTAACATGTTGTGGTCACTCAGTGGTGGCTAGCAAGTTGTTGAGGTCAGACATGGAGAACTTGAGGGTGGAAAGCAAGGGGTTTCAATCAAGATCTCCTGAAAAAAGTCTCTTATTTATTTATTTTCTAGCTAGATATCCGTGCTTTGCGATGAAACCGTGTGATCGGGCTATGCAGGAAAAATTCAGTTCACAGTCCGTTGGCTCAGCAGCAATCGGTGATTGAAACACATAAGGGAATATCATTCCCGTTGCTTTGATTCCGGAAGCAGTTCCATGGGTGGAAGGGGTAGACATTTTGGTGAGGTACCAACATTTATTACTGCAAGGAGCCCCAGGTCGCTCCTGAGTGAAGAAGTGGAACGTCTCCCAGTTTGAACTGAGGTAAAGGAATGTGAGGCAACTGGCAGTTGGAACAGAGTTCTTTTCAGGTGGGGAGGGGGAGTAGAACTCCTTAGCATCAGAGCATGTTAATTACTGTATAAGAAATACTAATGATCCGATGGTCATTTTGAAAAAATCTTTTCTTAGCGAGCACCTAGAAGCCAAAAGGAACATACGTGCCAAATTTCACGTTTCTAGGCTTTTGGGAATTTTGTGATGAGTGAATGGTACTTGGCTTATATCTATCTATCTATCTATCTATCTATCTATCTATCTATCTATCTATCTATCTATCATCTATCTATCTACAAGATTTTTGATTTTGCCTTAATTACTTTATAAGTAACTTAAAGCAGCTAACATATTGCTATTTGTGTGAAAAATATGTGTGTGAATGCATATAAAACAGTTGCCTTATTAATATGTCAGTTTTATTAAATAACAAAGTTAGTGGGCTTATATGGCTGGAGGTGGCGCAGTGGTCAGAATGCAGTATTGCAGTCTAACTCTGTATTCCCACTGCCAGGAGTTCAATCCTGACTGGTTGAAGGTTGACTCAGCCTTCCATCCTTCTGAGGCCAGTAAAATGAGGATGGTGGGGTGACATGATAGCTGTTCAAATATCTCAGGGGCTGCCAGAAAGAAGAGGGAGTCAAGCTATTCTCCAAAGCACCTGAGGGCAGGACAAGAAGCAATGGGTGGAAACTAATCAAGGAGAGAAGCAACTTAGAACTAAGGAGAAATTTCCTGACAGTGAGAACAATGAATCAGTGGAACAACTTGCCTCCAGAAGTTGCGAATGCTCCAACATTGGAAGTTTTTAAGAAGATGTTGGATAACCCTTTGTCTGAAGTGGTGTAGGGTTTCCTACCTGAGCAGGGGGTTGGACTAGAAGACCTCCAAGGTACCTTCCACCTCTCTATTCTATTCTATTCTATTCTGTTCTATTCTATTCTATTCTGTTTTTAATTCTACTCTACTACTATTCCTATTCCTATTTCTATTCCTATTCTACTCTTAATTCTACTCTATTCTACTCTACTTATTTCTATTCTATTCTATTCTTAATTCTATTCTACTACTATTCCTATTCCTATTTCTATTCCTATTCTATTCTACTCTTAATTCTACTCTACTTATTTCTATTCTATTCTATTCTTAATTCTACTCTACTACTATTCGTATTCCTACTTCTATTCTATTCTACTCTTAATTCTACTCTATTCTACTCTACTTATTTCTATTCTATTCTATTCTTAATTCTACTCTACTACTATTCCTATTCCTATTTCTATTCTATTCTACTCTTAATTCTACTCTATTCTACTCTACTTATTTCTACTCTACTCTACTCTACTCTACTCTACTCTACTCTACTCTACTCTACTCTACTCTTTCCTATCCTATCCTTAAAGCAGAACAATTCATTTCAACGATCTATACAGCCTCCTACTTCTTTCCTAAACCTTAGCCAACAATACATTCATGCAAAACGGAACAGGCCACATCAAAAGGAATGACATTTGGGTTAAGGTGTGTGGTTTTTTTTAAATAAATAAAAAAAAGGACAATGAGCCACACCGATCTTCTACAAGCGAAGAAGAAAACAGAACAGAATAAAATCCTGAAAAAAACATCTTGCAAAACATCCATCGCTCCCCTCCATTTCCACTGCGGCATCTGATTAGCACTTTAACATCCCATCTTTAATAAAGTGTCAAACTTAATAAAAATCGGCCGGGTTCTCTGTTATGAGCGCTGTCCAAAGCGAAGGGGCTTTGTTTTAACCTGATGGTTTTGGCATGAGTTCTCGCCTCTGCCTTCTGTTCCTTAAAAAGTACAGCTCGTTTCTCTGTCCTGAAAAATATCAATTTGTGTCATGTCTACCGAGCGGAATCATGCTCATTACCGCCAGAGAATTAAGGGCTTGAAAATTATTCTGCTAGGTTAGGAAGGGGGAAAAAGAAACCCACAGAAAGTGAGGACAGTGGAACAGCTTGCCACCAGAAATTGTGGGCGCTCCACCGCGGTGGGATTCAAATAATTTAACAACCGGTCCTCTGCCCTAATGACCAGCTGGGTGGGCGTGGCTCGGTGATCATGTGACTGGGTGGGCATGCCCAGCTCAACGTCACTCAGGTCGATGGGCGCTTCACCTTAGCTGTTACAATGTAATAAGGGTTAACCGGAGAGGCAGTTTCTGTAAGCAGGGCAATAAAGATGAGGCTAGAAACAACACCAGAATGTTTCCTTCCTGCCTTCCTTACAGGATTAGCCACGTAAAGTGGGAGGAAAAAACAAAAGGAGATTTCTTCCAACAACCGGTTCTTCCAACTGCTTAGAAAGCTAACAATCGGTTCTCCCGAATATGTGCGAACCGGCTGAAACCCACCACTGGCACTCCATCACAGGAGGTTTTGAAGCAGAAGATCAGATAGTCACTTGTCTGAGATAATATACATCAGGGGTGGCAAAGTCGATTTCATTGAGAGCCACATCAGGGTTGTGTTTGACCTTAGGGAGCTGGGGGAGGGAGGCGTGGCCAGGCTGGGCATGGCCAGCTCGACGACACTTGTGTTAGGGGGCCCTGTGGTGGCCTGAGCACTCTGCCAGTGAAAACAGGCTCCCGAGCTCCATTTTCAGCTGCGACAGCCTCCTGCAACCCTCTGCCAGCGAAAACGGAGCTCGGGAGGGCTGCACGCAGCAGCCCCCCCCCCCTCAAGCTCCATTTTTGCTGGCAGAGGCACTGCAGGCCAGCCCTTCACTGTTTCTAGGGAGGCCCTACAGGCCTGATCTCAGCTCCCCGGGGGCAAAATCCAAGCCTTGAGTTTGCCACCCCTGGTATAGGTTCTCCTGTTTGACCAGGGGCTGGACTAGAACCGCGGTCACCAACTAGTGGTCCGTGGACCGCTGGTGCTCCGCGAGAAAATTTCGGTGGTCCGCAGAAAAATCTTTGCATTTTTTTATACTGCACTAAGTCAGGGATCCTCAAACTGTGGCCCCTGGGCTTGATACGGCCCGCCAAAGCAATTACTCCCATTTGCTGACGGGATGGGGTCCTTCAGGCACTTAGCTTGGCTGCCTGTTTAGTAGCTCTAGCCCCTCCCTCCTTCTCTGGGAGTCCAGGCCCTTCAGTGATCGGTGCGTGAAACTTCGGCCGGGGTCCTCAAAAGACAGTTCGCTGGGGTGGTGGCGATCTAGCGCCTGGCCTGGCCACAAGACCCACATTCATTCTTGGCCCTATTTGAGATTCCTAGCTGCAATGGACAGCAAATGTAGGGTTGACCCCAGCGGCTTCTTCCCCGTTAACAGGGTGGGCCAGCTCAGTGCCTGAAGGACACCATCCCGTCACGAATTCATATTAGCGGTCCACGGGATTTAAAATTATGAATTTAGTGGTCCTGGGGATGGTGGTGGTTCCGAAAGGTTGGTGACCCCTGGACTGGAAGACCTCCGAGGTCCCTTCCAGCTCTGTTCTATTCTAATCCCCCAGCTCTTGTAAAATACGACAAAGTCTTTGGCTTTTAAGACGCCTGGGACAACTGCAGCAGCAAAAAAAATAAAATAAAATAAAATAAGGCATCATCAGCTAAAGTGGGCTGCAATCAAGCAAAACACTTGGCACCGTTTATGAACCCGTTAAAGGAACTAAGTAATCAGCGGCAGTGTCTTTGGTTATGTAAATGGTGATTAAATGGGGAGGGGGGGGTTGCGCTCGGATTGTTGTTATCATTACTAGTAGGGCAGGGATGGATTCTTTTCCCCTCCCCCTCCCCCACCAGCCCCCTTTCCCCTTGATTGTATGGAAGCCTTTGATGATACCCAGAATAAGCGGATGCGTGCTATTGCAGGAGGAGATCGGGAGGGTTATTAGAACTTTGCGGGGAACGGAACTCTGCTACAGAATATCGCTCCGTGGTTATCGAGGTGATGCAGATGTTGGGGTGCTGATTGGAAAGCTTAAGAGATCTTCCCTTCCGCAATTGGGACCTCCGGATTTCTTGGTATCCAATTTTAGTAGTTTAATGATGCCTCTGTGGGGGACCTTGGTGCTCTCTGAGCTTGGTTGTTTTCTCGCAGAGGTTTCATTACCCAACTATCAGAGCTAGAAGGGAGACGGGTTTGCAACGAGAAGGATGATGAAGAGAAGAAGATGGAGAAGTGTTGTGGCCCAGCATGAACCGTTGGAGCTGCCACCAGACTCCCGACAGCGAGGGGACCTCTGAGTCGGCTTTGGAGGATGTGGAGGACCCTGGACAGGATTCCGACTCTGAGCAGGGCACAGAGAGGCTGGTTGGCCACCAGGAGGCACCTGAGCCTTGGACCAGTGGGGAGGAGACAAGGGAGAGTGAGCCGGAGGCCAGTAATGAGTTGTTCCTGGATGCACGCCATCGAAGAGCTAATAGGCGTCAGGAACAATTATGCAATTAGAGGAGGTAATTGCACTCAGCTGGTGGTCATTAGGCTCCTCTCCAGACTATAAAAAGGCTACCTGTGCACCCGCCTTCTTTGCAGAAGTCAACACAGGATTGAATGTTGGAGGACATTACTGGGAGCTTGGCAGGCTGGATTGCTGCCAAGCCTTATCTGTGTTTATTGCTGCCTGAGTTTGTCTGAGTTGCTGCCAAGGTCCTTATCTGTTTGTTATGCTTGGCTTTCAGCCACCAAGGTTTTGGTGTCTTGCTATTAAAGTACATTCCAGTTAAGCTTGTCTCGGCATTTGTTACTGGATGGAGGAGGGAGTCAGAACAGAGAAGGAACAACTGTGGGGTCCTTGGTGCTCTCTGAATTTGGTTGTTTTCTCGCAGAGGTTTCATTACCCAACTAGGTGACATCATCAGAGCTAGAAGAGAGTGGGGTTTGCGAGGAGGAGAAGGATGATGAAGAGGAGGAGGAGAAGGAGGAAGAACAACTGTGGGGTCCTTGGTGCTCTCTGAGCTTGGTTGTTTTCTCACAGAGGTTTCATTAACCAACTGTTCTGACCGAGGCTTCCCAAGAGCACGAAGCAAACTTCTGGTCCCAACAAAAGCCCCTTTTATTAATGTACTGTGAATTCTGCTCATTCACATCCAGCAAAGTCTTTCAAGGGAGGATTTACAGTCACAGACCTTCTCTGGCTTGGAGACCTGCCAGGGCGATCTCTATAAAACCTGGCAAGGAGTCTCGGAGAGTCACGAACCAATTAAGCAAACTAATTGTCTCCTGCAAACTCCACTCCTCTTTCGCTCCTCTTTTATTTCCTCTGGGAGGGGCCATTCATCGTCCACCTCTGGCCTTACTCCCAAGTCAACCCATTCTTTACCTGTTCCCTTTGTCTGGCAACTAATTGTCTCCTGCAAACTCCCCTCCCCTTTCGCTCCTCTTTTATTTCCTCTGGGAGGGGCCATTCATCATCCATCTGTGGCCTTACTCCCAAGTCGACCCTTAGCTGTTCCCTTTGTCGGGCCACTCTGCGCATGCGCACACTGGGAACAGGCTCCAGCTGTTCCTCTGCCTCACTGAATGTCTGACTCTGAAGGCAGCTGACAACTGTCGGATGGCTCTGGCCCCCTCTCTGCCTCCGACGCAGAGCCTTCATCAGAGCCTTCCCCAGACTCCAGGACTGGCCCATCTTCCTCCCCAACCTCCTCACTGTCCGAATCTGCTGGCCTCTGGTGGGCCACAACACCAGTAACATCATCAGTGCTCGAAGGGAGTGGTATTTCCAGGGAGGAGGGAAAGAACAATTCCTTGGTGCTCTCTCTAAGCTTGTTTTCCTTGCAGGCTTTTCATTACCCAACTAGATGACATCATCAGTGCTAGAAGGGGAGGGCTGCTCTCTGTTTATATGCAAGCGACTCGCCAGGTCAGTTGCTAGTGGGAATGATCTTGATGCTTCCTTAATGAGGTTGTTGTTTAGAGCAAAGCCCACTCCATTCTAGCCCTGATGATGCTAGCTAATTGGATAATGAAGCACCTGCAGGAAAAACAACCCACCTCAGAGAGGACCCAGGATCCAACGGGTCAGCTCTGAATTATAAATATTCTGCTGGTAACTATGCTTTGAAATCTCTTTTATTTCTCCCCTTGCAAGATGGGGCAAATTTTGCTTAGGAGAGAGACTTCGGATCCTACAATGCTTCCATGCTGGAAATATTCTAACAATAGGAGCCAGGAGGAAGGCAGGTAATTCTCAACTTACACAGTGACCTGTTCTGACTCCCCTCCTCCGTCCAGGAACGAAAGCCGAAACCAACGTAAACGAGAAGGTTTCTTTTAATCAGTCCAGACTCTTGTTGGCTACAAGCCACGTAAACAAAGAGATAAGCACTCCGGCAGCAAGTCCTACAAAACTTGGCAGCAATGCAAACAAACTCTGGCAGCAATCCAGCCTGCCAGGTTTGTTTCTTGTTAGTCCTTAATACTTCTGCAGAAGGGCGTGGCACAAGCAGTCTCTTTTATAATCAGGAGAGGACCTTAATGAGCATCAGCTGAGCGTAATCACCTCTTGTAATTACGCCGTTGTTCTTGACGCCGAGTAGCCCTTCGACGGCGTGCATCCCGGAACAACTCACAGGGGTTTTCTGGATCACTCCCTCTTGTCTCCTCCCCACTGATCCAAGGCTCAGATGCCACCTGGTAGCCAATCAGTCTCTCCTCGCCCTGCTTGGAGTCGGAACCCTGTCCAGGGTCCTCCACCTCCTCCAGGGCCGACTCATAAGACCCCTTGCTGACGGAGTCTGGCAGCAGCTCCAACGGCTCCTGCCGGGCCACAACAGCAACCAATCGAACGTTACAGACGTGCTGGGAGAAAAAGTGACTTATGGCCGTTTATCGCAATAACAACTGCTGTAGCATCCTCACAGCCATACAATCAAAATTCAGTCAGTTGACCACTGACTCCCATTTATGATGGTTTCAGCAACCCAGGGTCCTGTGATTCCCTTCTGACAACCACATTCACTTAACGACCTTGTTATTGACAACCGCAGTGATTCACTTAAGGACTGTCGCAAGATTGGACTCAGTCTTTCCTCCTTCCGAAGTGGGTAAAATGAGGAACCAGATGGTTGGGGGCAAGTGAGGCTGACTCTGTAAATCGCTTAGAGAGGGCTGGAAAGTGGTATATAAGTCTAAATGCTATTGCTGTAATTGATTGGATTTTGCATTAGGAGCCCTGGTGGCGCAGTGGTTAGAAAGTGGTATTGCAGGCTGACTCTGCCCACAGTCTGGAGTTTGATCCTGATCGGCTCAAGATTGACTCAGCCTTCCATCCTTCTGAGGTTGGTAAAATGAGGACCTAGATGGTTGGGGGAAATAAGGCTGACTTTGTAAACCACTTAGAGAGGGCTGTAAAGCACTGTGAAGCAGCATATAAGTCTAAGTGCTATTGCCCTTCCTTCCTTCCTTCATGCCTTCATGCCTTCCTTCCTTCATGCCTTCCTTCATGCCTGCCTTCCTTCCATCCATCCATCCATCCTGCCATCCATCCATCCATGGTGCACAGTGGTTAGAATGAATATTGCAGGCTAATTCTGCCAACTGCCAACAGTTCGATTCTCACCAGCTCTAGGTTGACTCAGCCTTCCATCCTTCCAAGGTGGATAAAGTGAGGACCCAGATTGTTGGGGGCAATAGGCTAACTTTGCAACCCACTTAGAGAGGGCACTTAGGGCACTCACTTGTAAACTTTTAGAGAGGGTAAAGCACTGAGAAGCGGTATATAAGTCTAAGCGCTTTTGCTATTGCTGTGGTTGATTGGGTATTGCATTAGGAGCCCTGGTGGCGCAGTGGTTAGAATGAGGTATTGCAGGCTGTCTCTGCCCACAGTCTGGAGTTCGATCCTGACCTGGCCAAGGTCAACTCAGCCTTCTGTCCATCTGAGGTGTGTAAAATGAGGTCCCAGATTGTTGGGGGCAAATAGGCTGACTCGGAAAACCGCTTAGAGAGGGCTGTAAAAGCCCCGTGGAACGGTATATAAGTCTAAGTCCTATTGCTATTGCTAAAAAGGAGATCCCCCCCCCCGTCCAAATGGTTCTGAGAGCAGAAAGAAGATGGATTTGAAGTCTCCCTGGGGAGACCCATCACTCTCGCTTTGCTTGCTGTTCCTTGCCAATGTTTGCCCAGCTTAGACCAAACACACAACCCAGCTCAAAAGCAATTTTGGTGCTCAAGATGTTCTGTTCAAACGTTTCACGCCCCGCATGGCTAAATGTGTCTTTGGCAGTTGTGTGTGATGCATGGGAGGGGGGGTGCGGGTGGAGGGGGAGATGGGCTACATAAGCAAGACCCAACTTCTCTAGAACATCCGATTTCTCTTATTTTTTTAAAAAACAAGAACCAAAAAATTAAAGAGAGAATCAATTTGCATGCACACTTTCTCGTAACAGCTTCGCTGGAATTCCTACCCTGTTTTCCCCAAAAATAAGACCTCCCCGGATAATAAGCCCAATCGGGCTTTTGAGCACATGGGCTAAAATAAGCCTTTGCCCGAAAATATTGCAACACAGCAGCAGCCATGAGGTGACCACATTCACCACCTCCTGCACCTCAAAACTAATAAGACCTCCCCGAAAATAAAGCCAAGCGCTTATTTCAGGGATCAAAACAAAATAAGACCCTGTCTTATTTTGGGGAAAACATGGTAGCAGATTGTGCAAAGGAAGGGAGCTCTTTTATTTATGTATTTACTTCTTCGTGTATTATTATTTCTTTCTTTATTAAATTTATTGCCCACCCATCTTACCCCGCCCAGGTAACTCTGACCAATGATAGATAGATAGATAGATAGATAGATAGATAGATAGATAGATAGATAGATAGATAGATAGATAGATGATAGATAGATAGATGATAAGTTTATTTTCCCTGGGGGGACTCAGGGCAGCTCACAACTTAAAAGGGGGGGGGAGGAAGACAAACTTTTACATATAAGACAATACATAATTAAAAACACAACATTCATACCATTCGGGCGGGTTACAGTCTTAACCCCAGGCCTGACGGGATAGCTAGATTCTGAGGGCTGTGCGGAAGGTCTGGAGGGTGGTGAGGGTACGAATCTCCACGGGGAGATCGTTCCATAGGGTCGGAGCTGCCACCGAGAAGGCTCTCCTCCGCGTGGTTGCCAGTCGACATTGACCGGCAGATGGAACTCGGAGGAGGCCTAATGTTAACCAAATTCAACTTCTTCCAGGAGGTAGACCTGGCCGGCTTACGGCAAAAATTCCTGTTGCTAAGTGAGACATTTGCTAAGTGAGTTTTGCCCTGTTTCACGATTTTCATTGCCACAGTTAAGTGAATCACTGCAGTGGTTAAGTCGGTGGTTAGTTTAACAAGATTTTGCTTGTTAGAACATCACAAAAGGTGATCTCGTGACCCCAGGGTACTTGCAACCGTCATAAATATGAATCAGTTGCCAACCATTGGAATTTTTGATGGTATGACCATGGGGACGCCGCAACCTTTGTAAGTGTGAGAAGCGGTCATAAGTCACTTTCACTTAGCAATGTACATTGTGGTTGTAACGTGAGTACTATCTGTGCAGTTTGACGTTTCATTCAAAGGAAATGTCACAATCTCAGGCCCGGATTAAAACCCGCCAGCGATTCATCGCAAAAACTGAAGGCTGCCTCCAAGAGAGGCCACATCAATTTTCAACACAAAACACACAAGCAAAGTTGTAAGATGCCAAGCCAAAGATGATTTTAGCGTTAGCAGTTTGAACAGAACTGTTTGTAACAAGGGATTGCTGCGTTAACACATCGGAGAGGTTTTCTTTTTTATTTATTCTTGCTTGTTTTTCCCCCCTTTGTAATTGACAGGAGATCCATGCTGGGAATGCAAAGGAGAGATTTTTAGGGCAGAGAAAATCTAGCCTGGGGTGGGGTGGGGGGAATCCTGCAAAGTTGAAAGAGAGAGAGAGAGAGAGCCAAAAACAGGAAGTCCCGCAATTACTGTCAAATCATGACCCTCCAGCCAAGCTTCAAAAGAAATCCAGTCATTTATTAGGATTTTTATGTCAGTACATACACCAAGTGAAGCCAGCTCTGACCCCATATAATTTACGGCCCAATCATGACCCTGTTCCCCCCGCCCCCTCCAGGGTGTGTCATCACATTCACAACGAGGCAATTTCGTGGATTGTAGAGACCACTCCCCTACAACTGTAGAGACCACTCCCCTCCGGCCTGAGTCAATTCCCTCACGGCTACGATTTTCCCCATCGCGCTTCCGTTTTAATAGAAGCAGTAAATGCTTCATTCTCTCCTTTTTCTTTGAAGCCAGGAGATGCCAAGCCAACCTATTTGCTGCTCGGGGGAAACTCCGGCTGTCACAGACCGAAAAACGAACCACCGGGGCCGGGCAGAATTTTCAAAAGCTGGTTTCATTCCGGCACCCTTTGGGGCCCAGCTAGCGATGATTGGATTCGGAAACGGGAAAGGCCTCGCCTTCGATAATGGGAGCAATGGCTGAATGTGGGGGATTTTGATTATGCTAACAAGATTATTCCATGCAGCTGTGTGAGGGAAAGCAACGCCCGGCACGCAGCCCGTCTGTTAATCCGGCTTTAACAAAAGCCGACTTGGATGGAGATGTTTTATTGAAAAAAAAAAAAAGGGGGGGGGGGGGGTTGGCAAGCCTTCTTGGCCCGCTCAAAATTGGCCGGCTAAAATGAAATGAAAAGTGGGTAAACATTTGCAAATCAATGTAGGTGTGTGTCGGGTGGTAGGATTCGAATAATTTAACAAGTGGTTTTCTGCCCTAATGACCAGTTGGGTAGGCCTGGCTCGGTGGTCATGTGACTGTGTGGGCGTGGCCAACTCAACGTCACTTCCGTCGAGGGGCGCTTCGCCTTAGCGGTTACAATATCGTAAGGGTTAACCGGAGAGGCAGTTTCTGTAAGCAGGGCTAGGAACAACACCAGAATGTTTCCTTCCTGTCTGCCTTCCTTACAGGATTAGCCCTGTAACAGTGGTGGGTTCCGGATCTACCTGCTCGGTGGAGCCGTACGCTCCATGTGTGGAAGCCCCGATCGGCTGAAATACCGGTAAGGAGCATGGGAGGGCCCTCTGGAGCACCGTACTGGAACGGTACCTGGTGCTCCCAGCAGGCACCAGTACGCCCGTACCGAGGTGAACCGGTCGTATCCCACCACTTCCCTGTAAAGTGGGAAAAAAGAGGGGATTTCTTCCAACAACCAGTTCTCCCAACTGCTTAAAACCACGATGGCAAACCTATGGTAACCATATTTGGTGGCACTCCAGCTGATATTTTTGTCCTTCTGGAAGGCCAGGGCAGGCTGTTTTCGCCCTCCCCAGGCTTCAGGAATGCCTCCGGAAGCTGGAGAGAGCGAAAAACGGCTCCAACCGGAAGTTCAGAAACAATCCATTTCCGGCTCCCAGAGGGTCGCCAGGGGAGGCCATTTTCGCCCTTCCCCAGGGTCCAGGAAAGGCTCCTGAGCCCGGAGAGGGGTCTCGTATGCATGCACGGGGTGTGTGTGTCATGCGTGCATGTGCAGGTAAGCAGGGAGATTGAGTGGGCATGCTTGCACACACGATTTTGCATGTGTGCGCAATTTTGGCACGCCGTAAGAAAAAGGTTCGGCATCCCTGGCTTAGAAAGTTAACAACCGGTTCTCCCGAATAGGTGCGAATCGGCTGAATCCCACCACTGGTGTGTGCGCGCGCGCGCAGTAGTTTCCATCACAATGCACTGCCTGCCACACAGGTAGTCCTCAACTTACAACAGTTTGCTTAGTGATCGCTTGAAGTTACAACGGCACGGGGAAAATGTGACTGGGGACCATTTTTTCACACTTACAAGACCATCGCAGCATCCCCAGGGTCATGTGATTTACATTCGGATGCTTGGCAAACTGACTCACACTTACGACGGTTGCAGTGTCCCGGGGTCACGTGAGTAGCCCTTCCGCGACCTTCGGAGGAGCAAAGCCAACGGGGAAACGAGATTCACTTAGCAACCGCAGTTACTAACTTATCCACGGCAGCGACTCACTTAACAACGGTGGCGAGAAAGGTCGTAAAACCAGTCAAAGCTCCCTTAAGAAACGTCTCACTCGGCAACATCAATGTTGAGTTTCAGGTGTGGTCGTAAATTGAGGATTACCCATACAGCCCTGGGACCTTGGAGGGGAGGGGGGGGAGAAAGGGTCAAACCACGATTCTTCCGGATCAAGAATTTGAACTGCCTTACCAGGCATCCCGTGTATTAAGTCCCCGCAGAGGACTAGGAACTTTGGTCTCGGGTTAAGGCGGTTAATGGCTTCCACCGCTTGCCGGGTGAGCTGCAATTCGGCTTCCCACTCGTCCCCACCGCTGTTGCAGTCGCCGATGCTGTAAGCCTTCATCAGCCCAAATTGAGGGTCCGCTCCTTGGATGAAATAGAAAGGGCCCTTCCACTCCCGCTCCGCCTCTGGAAATCAGAACAACACAAAACAAAACAGGGGAACAACTGATTAACCAGAATAGTGTTCTCTTCTCATCCCTGGCAGGAATGGAATGGAATAAGGAATAGAATAGGATAGAACAGAATAAGGAATAGAATAGAATAGAACAGAATAAGGAATAGAATAGAACAGGATAGAATAAAGGAAAAATGGAATGAATGGAATAGAACAGAGAATAGAGAACAGACTAGAATAGAATAGAACAGAACAGAATAAGGAATAGGAATAGAATAGAAAAGAACAGAATAAGGAATAGAATAGAACAGGATAGAATAAAGGAAAAATGGAATGGAACAGAATAGAGAATAGAATAGAGAATAGAATAGAATAGATAGAACAGAATAGAACAGAACGGAATACGAATAGAATAGAACAGAATAAGGAATGGAATAGAATAGAATAGAAAAGAAAAGAACAGAATAAGGAATTGAATAGAACAGGATAGAATAAAGGAAAAATGGAATGGAACAGAATAGAGAATAGAGAATAGAATAGATAGAACAGAATAGAACAGAACGGAATAGGAATAGAATAGAATAGAACAGAATAAGGAATGGAATAGAACAGGATAGAATAAAGGAAAAATGGAATGGAACAGAATAGAATAGAGAATAGGATAGAACAGAATAGAACAGAACAGAATAGGAATAGGAATAGAATAGAATAGAATAGAAAAGAACAGAATAAGGAATAGAATAGAAAATAGAATAGAATAGAACAGAATAAGGAATAGAATAGTATAGTATAGTATAATATAGAATATAATAGAATAAGGAATAGAATGAGATAGAATAGAATAAGGAATAGAATAAAATAGAATAAGGAATAGAATAAAATGAAATTAGGAATAGGAATGGATAGGATAGAATAAGGAATAGAATAGAATAAGGAATAGAATAGAATAAGGAATAGAATAGAATAGAATTACAGAGTTGGAAGGGACCTTGGAGGTCTTCTAGTCCAACCCCTTGCTTCACCAGGAAGCCCTACACCACTTCAGACAAATGGTTATCCAATCTCTTCTTAAAAACTGTTGGAGCATTCACAACTTCTGGAGGCAAGTTGTTCCACTGATCCGTTGTTCTAACTGTCAGGAATTTCCTCCTTAGTTCTAGGTTGCTTCCCTCCTTGATCAGTTTCCACCCATTGCTTCTTCTTCTACCCCTCAGGTGCTTTGGAGAATAGCTTGAGCCCCTGTTCTTTGTGGCAGCCCCTGAGATGTCAACTGTCAACCTTTCGGATCGACAAGCTCAGCGTCTTAGCCACTGAGCCCCAAAGCAGCACTGAGCCTTCCAAATTTGACACCCAGCATTGTTTTTCAGCCTTTGTATTCACAGCACCAGTTAGCAAATGTTGTCCAAAAGCAACATCTCATTAAAATGCGATAAACAAACTATGGAACGAGCAGCGGGCTGACAATGCATCATACTGTTCCTTGATTTGCTAATTTGGTAAATTCAGTTAGTCAGGCGTTCGTGGGAAGGCAGATCAAGTAAGAGACATGGCATGGATTTTAAGAATGTTTTTCTCATTTCAAAAAAAAAGTTGCAGGCTAAAATAACAGAATTTTGGAAAGTCTTTCTCGCTCTCTCGTTCTCTCTAACCAAACTTAATCAAAGTGGGGCAATTTTAATTTTCTTTTTTTATGCCTTCTACTTTCTCAGGGCTGAAGTCCAGAGAGTCCTCAACTTATGACCGCAACTGGGCCCACATTTTCCATCGCGAAGCAAGACAGCCGTTCAGTGACTTTTGTCCCATTTTACGACCTTTCTTGCCACAGATGTTAAGTCGGTGCTTTAGTTGTTCAGTTAGTAACGCCGTCGTTCAGTGAGTCCCGCTCCCCCAATGGCTTTGCTTGTCAGTAGGTCGCTAAGGGGGACCGCGCGACCCCCCGGACACTGCAATCGTCGTAAATAGGAATCAGTGCCCAAATTCTGATCAGGTGACCATGGAGATGCTACAATGGTCGTAAGCCTGAAAAATAGTCATTTTTTTCAGTAATGCAATTTCAAACAGTCGCTAAATGAATTGTTGTAAACTGAGGACTACCTGTATCTTTTTTGAAAGCCTCTGTAATGGTATGTGGGAGTGACCTTGCAGATAGGAGAAAGAGCCACGGACAACAATGAGATAAGAGGTCACTGAGGCCACAAAAGCAATGGGGATAGCGAACATCTCAGGAGAGACCCCCCCCCCTAGTTAATTGAACTATAGATGGAGTGTGTGGGGAGATGTATTTTCACACTTGCAAGATTCTGCTCATGTAACCCTACAATAAAGTTGGAACTACTGCTTCTGGATGGGCTTCTTGTGTAAACTAACAACCCTAACTCTCATTCCCATCTCTTTAACACTTTGCTATAGAACAAAAATATAGAGTAGAGTAGAGTAGAGTAGAGTAGAGTAGAGTAGAATACATAGCATAGAATATAGAGAATGGAATGGAATAGAATAGAATAGAATAGAGAATCAAGAGTAGAGTAGAGTAGAGTAGAATACACAGTGTAGCATAGCCTAGAATATAGAGAATGGAATGGAATGGAATAGAATAGAGAATCAAGAGTAGAGTAGAGTAGAATAGAATAGAATATAATAGAATACACAGCATAGTATAGCATAGCATAGAATATAGAGAATGGAATGGAATAGAATAGAATACATAGAATAGCATAGAATAGAAAACATAGCATAATATAGCATAGCATAGAACAGAATAGCATAGCATAGAATAGTATAGCATAGCATAGCATAGAACAGAACAGAATATAGAATAACATAGAATATAGAATACAATATATAATATAAACTATAGAATAGAATATAGAATAGAATAGAACAGCGTAGCATAGCATAGAATATAATATAGAATAGCATAGCATAGCAAATCATAGAATAGAATAGAACAGCATAGCACAGCATAGCATACAATAGAATAGAATAATAGAGTTGGAAGGGACCTTGGAGGTCTTCTAGTCCAACCCCCTCTGCTCAGGCAGGAAACCCTACACCACTTCAGACAAATGGTTACCCAACATCTTCTTTAAAACTTCCAGTGTTGGAGCATTCACTGTTTCTCCTCTAGGTTGCTTCTCTCCTCGATTAGTTTCCATCCTTCCTTCCTTCCCCATTCCCAAATCCAGGTCTCCATTCTTCGGCAATCATTCAATCCAGTTTACCACCATCTTTAGTGCCCCCTAATAATGTTCATTGAAAAGAATCACCCCAAAAAATGTTTGATAAAGAGAAAGGAATGTATCTAGTTGTGTATGCATGAGTTAAAAACAAGGGGGGGGGATTAATTTTTGAACATTTTTTTGTTTCAAGAAAAGTTTTTTTTTAAGAAAAACCGCATTGAAAAAAAGGATGAGGAGGGGTCTTAAGGAATTCTAGCATTTTCGCAATACTGAGCACCAGAGATTTTCCAAAGAAAAATGACTTTGCACGAACGTCTCTTGATAATGAGATTAACTCATTTTTTTATTTTTTAACCTTGCCAACTTTAAGATGTGTGCACTTCGACTGCCAGAATTCTCCAGCCAGCCTAGTTGGTGGCATTTTTTATTGTTTTATATGCACCTTGCCAACAATCCTATCTGCCATACGCTAGCATTAAAAAGCGCTATATAAATAAAATACATTTCAAATCATAGTTAAAAAAAACAAATACCACTGAGGCTTTTCTTAAAAGCCTGGATCATTTTAGCAGACATACAGGTAGTTCTCGATTTACAACCATTCAAAGTCACTTTAAAAAGTGACTTACGACCATTTTTCACATGAACGACCGTTGCAGCATCCCGATGGTCCCGTCATCAAAAGTCAAGATGCTTGGCAACGGATTCATGTTTATGACGGTTGCAGTGTCCCCGGGGTCACACGATCCCCTTTTGCGACCTTCTGACAAGCAAAGCCAATGGGGAAGCCAGGTTCACTTAACAACCGTGTTACTAAGAACTGCAGTGACTCACTTAACAACTGTGGCAAGAAAGGTCGTAAAATGGGGCACTTAACCAATGTCCCACCTAGCAACACAACTTTTGGGTTGTGTTTATGTCCACAACATAAACTGTGGAGATACATCAAGGGCTAGGGGAGACATGATAGCAGTGTTCCAAGATCTCAGGGGCTGCCACAAAGAAGAGGGAGTCAAACTATTCTCCAAAGCACGTGAGGGTAGAACAAGAAGCAATGGGTGGAAACTAATCAAGGAGAGAAGCAACTTAGAACTGAGGAGAAATTTCCTGACAGTTCGAACAATTAATCAGTGGAACAGCTTCCCTCCAGAAGTTGTGAATGCCCCAACACTGGAAGTCTTTAAGAAGATGTTGGATAGCCATTTGTCTGAAGTGGTATAGGGTTTCCTACCTGAGCAGGGGAATGGACTAGAAGACCTCCAAGGTCCCTTCCAACTCTCTATTCTATTCTATTCTATTCTATTCTATTCTATCCTAAACCTGAAGACCAACTGGCCAGCACATGCATGCCTGTTTTGGGGGCATTTCTGGCTGTTTTCCAGGCCATTTTGGGGGCGTTTTTCAGGCCTGACTATCTGACTAGTGCTCCAGAAACAGGAAGAGCAGCTGGCAATGGCACACATGTCCACAGAAAGGGCTCTGCATGCAACCTGTGGCACGCATGCCATAGGTCCACCATCACTGGTTTAAACAATTTCAAAAGGATAGCGAGCAGTTATACAGGTAGGCCACATTATGGGTTCTAGTGAAGGTAACTGTGGAGCCTTAATTAATACAGTAGGACCTAAATATCAGCCCAATTGAATTCACTTAATTCTTTTTTAACCTCACAGTGGAAAAAGTCCTTGAACTGAACAACTATTACGCACTGCAAGGTAACACACACTGTTCCCAAGTATAGGCAGAACAGCGTTCCCAGGGAACTAAATCCAGCCAATTAGTTGCAAAGATCAACAGATTTATTGTGATGTAACATCAAGATTTCTGGAAATGAGCGAGCTAAACACATGCTTTTTGGAACACCCCCTAGTTGTGCAACAGTTAGTTATATCATTTTAAAGCCAATTCAGCCCTAGGTCTAAATATTAAAATTGGCAACTTCCTTAACATTCTTAAATGCATGGTGCTGATTTCCTTGGGTATAGCATTTATTGACAAGTTTTGCCAATGCGACAAGTGGTAATTTCAAAGAATAACACACAAAGAATGAGATTTGCATTAGTGTATTTTTAGATTGCGAACTATAGTATATCAGGAAGTATGATAGTCTTGTTATTACTAAGAGCATGAGTGTATTAGTAACACTCAATCTCAACTTAAAGTCTCTGTACCTGTTAATCATCGTTCTTCAGAAGTGTAAACAGACATCACTGTGTTTCATTATTTTTACTATAATATAAACTAATTTGAACACTAGTCGCTCTCTGTTAATGTATGCCAATTATGGAAGTAGACCTTTGAGATGTTCTTTTGTGAAATGAGTAAATAACAAATATTAAGGTGCGCAACAATCTATATATATATAAAAGGCAAATACCACTCACACATTACGAAATCTCCGGAACCGTAAAGCCTACAAACTTGAAATTTGGCATGTATGTTCCTCTTGGCTTCTAGGTGCTCGCTAAGAAAGGATTTTTTCAAAATGACCATCAGATCATTACTATTTCTTATGCAGTAATTAACATGCTCTGATGCTAAGGAGTTCTACTCTCCCTCCCCACCTGAAAAGAACTCTGTTCCAACTGCCAGTTGCCTCACATTCCGTTACCTCAGTTCAAACTGGCAGACGTTCCACTCCTTCACTCAGGAGCGACCTGGGGCTCCTTGCAGTAATAAACGTCGGCACCTCACCAAAATATCTACGCCTTCCACCCATGGAACTGCTTCCGGAATCAAAACAGCAGGAGCGATATTCCCTTATGTGTTTCAATCACCGACCACCGCTGAGCCAACGGATTGTAAACTGAATTTCTCCTGCATAGCCTGATCACATAGTTTCATCAGGAAGCATGGGTGTCCAGATAGTTTAATATACACGGAAATGACTTTTTACAGTTGCTGTTCTCGGCAAGCACTGCAGGCAATCCTGTCCATACTTTATCTGAATTCAGTCAGATTAAATTGTCAGGAAATTACATAGTAAGAGGACAACCAGATGCAATCACATTGATTTCAATTTATTTCTGTAACTGGTGGGTTTGCCACTCACTAGCCAAAAGATTGAGGTAAATATGCTACCCAATGTTGAGAATCTATTACCAGTAGTAACCCTGGCAGTGTCAATCAAGAGTGCCTAAATAGTTTTATCTACACATTTTCCTAAACCTCAAAATCACACTCTTGCATTAGATAACACCTTAACAGGGTGGGTTTTTTTTTGTTTTTTTAAATTGTATTTAATTAATCCCTTTGTCAGCTGTCTCAATTGCAGTAGCAACTACGGGTTGTTGTTTTTTTAACAAAAATTAAAATATTGAAAAAAAATATTTGGGTTCTATCGCAGTAGAAATTTAGGGATGGTAAATATGTTACGTTTCAAAAAAGTTATCACCGAACTCTTCTACTTTTCACACCAACTAACTTCCAAGAAAATATCCAAGAAGATGAGGTTGTGCAGTTCTCCATGAAATAGTTTTGAGAAATCGCACAGATTGGGGGCAAAATGCAACCCAATCAACCATGGCAGCTGAAGGCTGAGCACACAACCTTTGCAAGTGCTAAGCTCACCTGGGCAAAGTTTTGTATGGCATCAAGGGTTATTTTACCCGGTTCCACCACAAAATCGCGGAGGACAAAATCGCGCTCGACGAAAGCGCGCATTTGACGTCATCACAGAGCGACGAAAACATCGCGCTGTGATCGAAAAATGTAAAAATAAAGCTAAAACCTTACCCTAACCCCCCCAAACCTAACCCTAAACCTAACCCTAAACCTAACCCTTAACCTAACCCTAAATCTAACCCTAAACCTAACCGTTAACGTAACGCTAAACCTAACGCTAACCCTTAACCTAACGCTAAACCTAACGCTAACGCTCTACAGGGCGGGGCATAACCTTTTCCTAGGGGGTCACAGCAAGATCGACAGCAGTTTACAACTTCCGCGACACCTCATTTTAAAGCCCATAAAAAACTGAATTGAATGAGCTATTAAATGTTAAATTTGCTTTAAGAATGGCTGGAAAATTCGATTCGGAAGAACAAAGGATCATTGACAGAATAAAATGCATTGCCTTTCGAGAGGCTCGCGATGCTGGAGCGACGTTTATCAATCGAAAATGGATTGCAAACAAATTGAAACGTCATCCGGATTGGGTTACTGATAATTGGAACAAAACAGCCCAAGAATGTTTCACAAAATTTGGAGAAGGGCGTCCTCTGCAACTGTCCCAAGAAAGCAAAGCCATCATTGCAACTGGCAGTCGCAAACAACGAAAAGGAAACCGAAAAGTGGCCCAAGAAATCCTTCAAATTCGTGGAAAACGAGTTGATCAAAGGACAATCGGCCGATATCGAGAACGAGAAGGTTTGAAGCCATTCCACGTCATTTGCAAACCATTGAAAACTCAAACACACGTTCAAGATCGGCTTTGGTTGTGCGATTGGTTGTCTGAATGGACCGAGGAAGATTTTCTTCATTTGGCGCCATCTGACGAATTCTTCGTTTATGCCATTCGAAAACCGAATTTCCAGAACGATCGAATTTGGGCTAAAGACGTCGACGACATCGCCAAACATGAACGATATCGACAAATCGTTCGCAATCCGACTTGCATCGGGATTTTTGTCATTTTCACAGCCAAGAAACTGCATTGGGTTTTGAAGGATAAAGGGGAATCCTGGGATGGCAGTTATTTCCGTGAGAAAATTTTATTGGAGAATGTCATTCCATTTCTCAGTGATCCAGACAATGTCTTGGTGGTTGGTGAGGCTGTCTTTCTTCATGACAAAGCTCCTTGCATGCGTGCAAATGCGACTCAGCAATTGTTAAAGGAAAACAATGTCGAATTTTGGGGCAATGACGTCTGGCCGGGAAATTCGCCAGATCTCAATCCGGCAGAGAACATTGGGGCCATAATTAAGGATGAAGTGGAAGCTCTGATGATTCAGGAGCAAGGTCAAAATCGATATTCGGTTGAAACTTTGAGAATGAATTTGGAAACTGTGTTGAAAAATCTGGAAAATCGAACGGAACTGTTTGAAGATTTGTTGTGTTCTTATCCACCTCGTTTGAATGCTGTTCGAAGGGCTAATGGTGGTCATACTGACTATTAAATCGTGTCAATAAACTCAGTTTTTGATGGGCTTTCGAATGGTGTATGAATTATTTGTGTTGTTATTACAAGTGTTGCTGTGACCCCCTAGGAAAAGGTTATGCCCCGCCCTGTAAACCTGACCCTAACCCTTAACCTAACCCTAACCCTAACCCTAACCCTTACCTTTATGTGAATCGGCTTGCTTTAATTTTATTTCAATTTTTAATTTTTTTCGTCGCGCTGTGATGACGTCACATGCGCGCTTTCGTCGAGCGCGATTTTGTCCTCCGCGCTTTTGACGGGTCACGATTTTACCCTTCCAACTGTTCCCTGCACAGGGATTAAGCTGGGACAGGTGCCCACAACTTTTGCTGTCCCCCTCTTTGCTTCTCCTTCCATCTGGGAAGGAACCAAGTGGGCTTAAACCTTTCCTGTACAAGCAAGGATACTACAGGTAACCTTCACCTTACAACCTACATTAACAGATTAAGAGACTTGGAAGGGACCTTGTAGGTCATCTAGTCCAACCCTCTCCCCCACCTGAGCAGGGGACCCTACACCATTTCTGACGGATGGCAGTCCAGTCTCTTCTTGAAAGCCTCCAATGATGAAGCTCCTATAACTTCTAAAGGCAACTTCCGTTCCATTGCTTGATTGTTCTCACTGTCAGAAAATCCCTCCTTATTTCTAGGTTGAATCTCTCCTGGGTCAGTTTCCATCCGTTATTCCTTGTCTGGCCTTTGGGTGCTTTGGAAAATAGCTTGACCCCCCCCTTCCTCTCTGTGGCAACCCCTCAAATATTGGAAGACTGTTCTCATGTCTCCCCTGGTCCTTCTCTTCACTAGATTAGCCATGCCCAGTTCCTGCAACCGTTTTTCATATGTTTTAGCCTCCAGTCCCCTAATCATCTTTGTTGTCCCCTAATCATCTAGTACAGTGGGTCTCAACCTTCCTAATGCCGCGACCCTTTAATACAGTTCCTCATGTTGTGGTGACCCCCAACCATAAAATTATTTTATGTTTTCCACATTTTTTCAAAAATACGTGTTTTCTGATGGTCTTTTAGGCGACCCCTGTGAAAGAGGCCCCGACCCACGGGTTGAGAACCACTGATCTAGTCTAACCCCCTACCCAAGCAGGAAACTCTACACCATTCCTGACAAATGGTCAGTCCAATCTCTTCTTGAAAGCCTCCAGGGATGAAGCTCGCACAACTTCTGTTCAATCAGTTGATTGTTCTCCCTGACAGGAAATTTCTCCTTATTTCTAGGTTGAATCTCTCCTTGGTCACTTTCCATCCATTATTCCTTGTCTGGCCTTCGGGTGCTTTGGAAAATAGCTTGACTCCCTCCTCTCTGTGGCAGCCCCACAAATATTGGAAGACTGCTATGATGTCTCCCCTGGTCCTTCTCTTCACTAGACTAGCCATGCTGAGTACTTGCAAACATTTGTTTAGGAACCATTTGAAGTTACAACAGAACTGAAAAAAGGGAGTTATATGACCATTTTTTCACACTTACGACCACTGCAGCATTCCCGTGGACACATGATCAAAATTTGGATGCTTGGCGACCAGTTCATATTTATGATGGTTTCAAGTTCCCGGGATCATGTGATCTGCTTTTGCCACCTTCTGACAATGGGGAAGCCAGATTCCTTAGTGACCATGTTACTAATTTAACAACTGCAGAGGTTCACTTAACAACTACGGCAAGGAAGATCTTAAAATGAGGCAAAGCTCATTCAACCAATGTTTCGCTTAGCAATGTACATTTTGGCCTCGATTGTGGTTGTAAGTGGAGGACTACCTTGTACTAATTTCTGGGCAGAGGGAAGGTGTTTGAGAAGAAGAGACAAGATAGGAGGCAGCATCATCTAGCACAGGGGTCTTCAACCTTGGCACCTTTACGACTTGTGGACTTCAATTCCCAGCATTCCTCAGCCAGTACATGCTAGCTGAAGAATTCTGGGAGTTGAAGTCCACGAGTCGTAAAGTTGCCAAGATTGGAAACCCCTGATCTAGCAAGTCTAGAGAATCAAGAAGGGGGATTAAAAACTCATGCTTTCTCCTTTTCCAGAAGAGTTGACTCTTCCACCCTCCCAGACTAGCTGGGCCAGCTGAACTACAACGCCCATCATCCCCCACCAAGACAGGGAAGCCAGACTGACTTGCTACGCTGCAACATTGGGCCCCCTGAACTCTTTCTCTCCCATTTCTCTCCCCCTTCGGCCCTTGTTTTCCCTTCACTTTGGTGCCCGCCTATTTCGGCCCCCCAGTGCCCAGAAGTACGGCGCTGATCAGCCTCCGGGCCCGCCGCGCTCCGCTCGCAAAGGTTCCGCCGCTTTGCAAAATACGGGAAGCGATTGAAAAAAAATAATAATCTCAGGAATGCAATGTATATAAATCTCGATATACCTTCGCGGAAGACGCTCAGGGTCCTGTCTCGGGCTTTTAGCAACTCGTTCTGCCCTTTCTCAGCCATGGGGAGCGCAGGCAGGCAGGCCTTCCCGGGGAGCAGAAGCAGCCCCTTACAAAAAAAAAAAACGGCAGGAGGAAAAAGTCAGGGACTTGACAGGCGAGGGGGTGAAGGCTAATGGAGGAGGCGTGGTTTAGGAAGCCAGGGGCGGGGCTGGGAGGGCACAGAGTGCCCACACACCCCCGGAACAGAGGGAGGGGGAAACTCAACTCTTAAACCCAGGGGAATTGCATTTCCTTGCATTGGGGTAAATGCATTTCCTTGCATTTGAATAAATGCATTTCCTTGCATTTGAATAAATGCATTTCCTTGCATTGCATTTTTTTAAATAATTTCCTCGGGATCCAAGCATCCCAGCGTAGGATCGCGAGCGATGCTCGCAATAAAACTAGTTTCCTACTTTTAGGAGTTGCATGGGTTGAGCTTGGGCGGGGAGAGCGCTCTGCAGGCGCTCAGAGGCAATTTGCTCTCTTTGCAGTCTTGCCCCGGCAATGAGACGGGAGACAAATTGGGGTGGGTTCCCATTCATCGGGGAGGCAGTCGGGTGTAGTGGTTAAAGGCGCTGGGCTGAAAGAGGAAAAGTGCCTTAGCAGGGAGGTCAGCTGGGGACTTGGCGCCAGCCCCTCTCTCTGGAAATTGGAAGCAGATTAACAAAGTTGGAAGGGATCTTATAGGTCATGTAGTCCAACACTCCACCTAAGCAGGAGACCCTATACCAGTGATGGGCAACCTTTTTGGCGTGGTGTGTCAAAAATCGCCAAAAAATCGAGCATAACTTGCGTTGTGTGTCACTTCGACAAAAACATAATTTTGCGCAATTTATAGTTGCTGCTAATGGCGCTCACAGTTCCCGTTGGCACTCCGCTGTTCCCTGCTGTGGTGCGGTCGTAACCGACAGTCCCAGGAGTAGACTCTCTGTGCCGGCCTGACTGGAGAGAGGCGCGCACTGTTCCCGCGCTCCTCTCCTGCGGGTCCTCCCTCGCCGCGCTGATGACATGTGTGCGCACGGCACGCACGCCTTACCAGCAGCCCCTGCGCTCAGAAAGCGGCGGCGGCAATACAGTAAGTGAGTGTGGGCGGGGGAGATCACACGTCCCGCCCCCCCCCCCCCGTTCCTCCAGCACAGATTCTTTCATCCTCAGCGGCCGTGCAGGAGCCAAGGATGAATCGCATGAAATCCTGTGCGTGTCACCCCAAATGGCTACGCGTGTCAGCACTGACACGCGTGTCATAGGTTCACCATCACTGCCCTATACCATTTCCAACAGATGGCAAGTCCAATCTCTTCTTGAAAGCCTCCAGTGATGAAACTCCTTCAACTTCTGAAGGCAACTTCTGTTCCATTAGTTGATTGTTCTCACTGTCAAAAAATTTATCCTGATTTCTAGGTTGAATCTCTCCTTGTTCAGTTTCCATCCATTATTCCTCATCTGGACTTTGGGTGCTTTGGAAAATAGCTGGACCCCCCCCCTCCCTCTCTGTGGCAGCCCCTCAAATATTGGAAGACTGTTCTCATGTCTCCCCTGGTCCTCCTCTTCACTAGACTAACAGGGCCCAGTTCCTGCAACCGTTCTTCATATGTTTTAATCAATTTCAATCTCTCTCAAATCTCTCAATCTCTCTCAATCAGCCCTGGAAAGAAGACAAGGTTGAATTTTAACTTTGTTATTAATTGGATTTCTCATTGTGCATTTCGTCATGTTTATATTTTTTTTAATTACATCCCGGCATTATTATTTTTAATAAACAACTTAAGGCAGTAAACACACCTAAAACTCTTTCCTCCTCCTATTTTCTCCACCAGAATAACAACCCTGTGAGGTGGGACTAGAACTCACTCTCTCCTGGTGACTGACCCAAAGTCACTCAGCCCGTTGCTGCGCCCAAGGCGGAACTAGAACTTTCAGTCTCTTGGTGATTGGCTTAGAGTCACCCAGCTGGCTTACCTGCTAAGTGGGACTAGAAGTCACTTGGTGAGATGGCCAGTGTAGAAATTTCATAATCAATAAATTGCTTTTGAAAATGTGACCCAGAAAACTAGAGGGATTTATTCATATTGAGGATTTAAGCTTGTGCTGGAGTGGGAGCAGAAGACTATCTTGCCTCGGGCACAAGGACACATCTTAAAGTCACCAATTTTTTTGGGGGGGGGGGGACGGGACACTTCTCCAATTAACCATGGGAAGTTCATCAACAATCAGTTCTTTTTGATGTAATGCTGTAGGAAGTTATCACCCAGCCCTCTCCCAGAAAAATGAAATATCCTAGGAAATATTGAAAAGGCAGAATATTTCTCTGGATGTGAAAAGAGAGAAACATGTTTTAAAAGACAGAATAGCTTCCTGTAGCTTCCTGCCCATCCCCACTTTGTCAATGGGCCATTAAGAAAGCCAAGCTAGTCCCTTTACATAATAAAGACCTCTCCACTTCAGCTCCAGGGGGATGGGATTAAAGCATGATAATAATGGCCCTTTACTCAACTGACCACATGACATCTGAGAACTCAACCAAACCCGGATTCAAAACGCAGCTTAGAGAGTTGCCCCTCCATGGCCCTATGGGAGTCTGACAACCAAGCAGAATACAAGATCAAGATCAAAGGCCAGAGAGGGCATAAAACCAGGGACTCAGCATCTCAGGCCTTCCTTCTCTTCTTCTCCACCAACATTGAAGCATGTGATCACCTTTTCTGTTCAGGGCTCAAGCCATGTGGTCCTGTCCACCAATAAACCATCTTTCCAAGCAGCCTCCATGTCTCCAGTGTCCTTTTCCCCACTTGGAGCCGAACCCAGAAGGACATTTCTTTCATCAATTCCACACAGTTTTGTTATGTGATTAATCTTGAGGGTCAAACAGGACAACAGCAAAATGTAAAAACAAAATAAAGATACTTGTTCTTCCAAGAATAATAAAGCACATATGCAAAAAAAAAAAAAAAAAACACCCCACTAGATAGTAACAGTCAAGAAAGATTAAAAAATAAACAACTGTTAAGCATCATTAAAAGCATTCTGGATACACTTTCTAATAATACATTTTCCCTTTCTCTTCCACTGAGTTCACCAACCGCTGAAGACAGCCTGGATATTTATACTCTATATTAAACATTAAAGAGTGTTACTAATATCTCTTTAAATCTTTTTATCTAATTATTTTTTATTCGCCTCACAACTTTCTTCCTAAAAAGAAACATTCCAAATGACTATGTTTCTCCTGCTGTGTAATGGGACGTGTATATATATATATAGGAGCAATTCTTACTTAAACTTCTGTTATGGATATATAACGTCAATTTTGCCAGGATTGCCTATTCTTCCAATTTTGGCTTCCCAAACTGATATCGTGAGCAAGGTTCTCTTTTTTTCAAGTGTTGTTCCTGATTTTTTTCTTGCAACTTTCAGCATAAATCTTAGTAAACTGTGATAGAATAGAACAACAGAATTAAGAATAGAATAGAATAGAATAGAGAGGTGGAAGGAACCTTAGAGGTCTTCTAGTCCAACCCCCTGCTTAGGCAGGAAACCCTACACCACTTCAGACAAATGGTTATCCAACATCTTCTTAAAAACTTCCAGTGTTTGACCATTCACAACTTCTGGAGGCAACTTCTGTTCCACTGATTAATTGTCAGGAAATTTCTCCTTAGTTCTAGTTTGCTTGCCTCCTTGATTAGTTTCCACCCATTGTTTCTTGTTCTACCCCTTAGGTGCTTTGGAGAATAGTTTGACTCCCTCTTCTTTGTGGCAGCCCCTGAGATATTGGAACACTGCTATCGTGTCTCCCCAAGTCCTTCTTTTCATCAAACTAGACACATCCAGTTCCTGCAACCGTTCTTCGTATGTTTTAGCCCCCAGTCCCCTAATCCTCTTGATTGCTCTTCTCTGCACTCTTTCTAGTCTCCACATCTTTTCTACATTGTGGCGACCAAAACTGGATGCAGTATTCTAAGTGTGGCCTTACCAAGGCATTATAAAGTGGAATTAACACTTCACAGGATCTTGATTCTATCCCTGTTTATGCGGCCTAGAACTGTGTTGGCTTTTTTGGCAGCTGCTGCACACGGCTGGCTCCTATTTAAATGGTTGTCCACTCGGACTCCAAGATCCCTTTCACAGTTACTACTATTGAGCAAGGTACCACCTATACTGTACCTGTGCATTTCGTTTTTCTTGTCTAAATGTAGAACCTTACTTTTAATGATGTTTTTCATTTAATTTCTCTGCAGTTATGCCTAATATGTGGGGGGATTCAGATTTTATTTTTAGGATTTTCTGAAAATGTTGGTGTATTTCTTTCCAGTACTCTTGAGTCTGCTGTGTTTTTTTTAAAAAAAACATGATCACCACATATGAAAAAGTGTTCCTTACTTGCTGTGGAATTTCCAACGTGTATTGTTACTTGATTTGACTTTCTTGGTAATGATTAATTGATCTCAATGGTGCTTTTTTTTCCTTTCAAAAGGCAGTTGAACTGTTTTTTTTTTTAATTTGAGGAAGAAGATGTTTTGCTTCTCATCCATGAAGGCTTATGAGTTCTTTATTATTAAGTGAGTTACTTAGATTTTAGCTTTAGATTGTTCTTTTATCCTGCCTTTATTACTTTATAAGTCATTCATATACCAATTTCCCCTTAAATTATAACCTGAAGTAAAGTTTATGGCTCCTTCTATAGTTCTTCTCATTGTTGTGGTCGGATGAGCTCTTTGAAGTTTTACATCCATTGTGCCGTTCCGTTTTTTTATTTCTTCCATTGCTGTGTCATACTTCCTTGGCAATTTGTATATCCGTCCTAATAGATGACCTTGGTAGTTTATAAATATTTTAAATTCTGCCATCTTTCTCAAAATCTCTCCTTTCTCGAGGTCATTTTTTATTCTCCCAGCAATAAGTGAGTACATCAACCATGATCAATTCGTACATTCATCAAAACATTTGTTGCTGTTCCTTCAACCCGTTTCCTGAATCTTGATGTACCACACGTATTGGCATAAGCAATTAAATCTTTGTTACTATAGTTATTGCTAAAATGAAAGCCATTTGACAATAACCCTAATGTTAAAACTGTCTGTCTTACTCTTGTTTTTTTTTAAGTGCATATATATGTATATATTTTATCAAAGGCCTTTCAAATTCTTTTCTTCCTTGGTTGACTCATACAGCAAGTACCTATGAAAACAATTGGCTAAGTGAGCTCCTTCTATGATGGATATTCTGCTGTTAGGGGATTTTATTCATTGTATTATCCATGATAGAAAGCCAGCACATTAGTATCAAGTAAAGTTAAGAAAGCCAAGGCTACCTCTCTTTTTCCAATCCTGCAAGTTTTAAAATCTTATTCTCCTTTTTTCTTCCCCCTCCATATAAATCTCTTTAGTGTTCTTTGCAAATCCTGCAAGGTTTTTTTCCAAAACTAGAATTGGGGCCATTTGAAATTTAAAAAAATAAATCCTTTACTGTCATTTTTTACAGAGAGTCCTTGGCTTAGAACAATTAGTTTAGCAATAAAGTTGCAATGACTCTAGAAACAGTGACTTAATGATTGGTTCTTGCACTTTTGTTCCTCACAGTATCCTCACTGTCCTACATGATCAGAATTCACGTACTTGGAAACTGGCATGTGTATGTGACAGTTGCAGCATTCCTGGAATCATGTCATGGTCATCGTCATCATCATCATCATCATCATTTAACGATCCCATAATCCCTTGCGGGGTGGAATCTGGGCAACTGAATGGCGCTAGCAAAGGGTTTTAGTGGCCAGATGCCTTTCCTGTTGCCAATGTGGAGTTTTGTTCATGTGATCCCTCTTTGCAAACTTCCCAACCAGCTTCAGACAGATTTGCTTCATGGCCGCATGCTTCACTTCACAATTGCAGTGATTTCCTTTAACAACCTTGCCCCCCCCCAAAGGTCATAAAATCAAGTCCAGCTCACTTAACAACCGCCGTGCTTAATAACAGTGGCAATGCTGATCCCAACTGTGGTTGTGTTGTGACCCAGGCTTCCTTAGAAAGCAAGAAGCAAAGTCTTAGTCCCAACAAAATCTATTTTATTTACATGACTGGGAATTCCTTTCATTCACAGTCAGCAAGTCTTAGTAAACAGTCTTTCCGAGGAATATTCATCCACACGCACCTTATCTCGCTTGGAGCGCTGCCAGATAACTAGTTTCCAAACACAGGGCAAGGCAAAACTTATAGAATCTCTCGTGACCCGACAAAAGCGCGAACGTCATAAGCGCGCCGACAACACCGTGGCGCTAAAACCGCGATGTCAAAAGCGCGCCGACAACAGCGCGCCGACAGAAGCGCGATTTAATTTAAGGTAAGATTTAGGGTTAGGTTTAGGGTTAGGTTTAGGGTTAGGTTTAGGGTTAGGTTTAGGGTTAGGTTTAGGTTTAGGGTTAGGTTTAGGATTACGTTACAGCGCGCTTCTGTCAGCGCACTTTTGTCGGCGCGCTTTAGGGCTAATTCGTCGCTCATTCGTCGCGCGGTTTTGTCTCCGCGCTTTAGACACCGCGGTTTAGTCAGGCGCGCTTTTGTTGTGTGCGCATTTGTGGTGGAACCGAATCTCTTATAGTCGCAAACAGAACTTTCCAGACCAAATGAACCAATTGTTTCCTGCAAATGCCCCCTCCCAATTCGTTCCTCTTTTGTTTCCTATGGGAAGGGCCAATCCCCTCCAAGGTGTGGCTTTACTCTTAAGTCGACCTTGCTTTCTTAGTTCTTGTCTTCTGGCAGCTCTGCGCATGCACACACTGGGAACAGACTCCAGCTGTTCTTTTGCCCCATTGATGTCCGACTCCGAAGGCAGCTGATAACTATCAGATGGCCCTGGCTCCCTCTCTGCCTCCAACGCAGAGCCCTCGCCTCAGACCCCAGGACGACCCATCTTCCTCCCCAGCCTCCTCACTGTCTGACTCTGCTGCCAGCTCTGCCGCCGGCGGGCGGGCCACAACAGGTTGTAAGTCGAGGATTACTTCCTGCGCATAATCTCTGTCCAGCCGATTCCATCGCCTCGGAAAGATGACAGCCATCTGGTGCTTCTGGTGAAGTGAATAAAGCCAACCCTCCTTATCCTTACTTGAAGCTGGCATCTGTGACAGCACACTGGCACCCATTCAATCGCCTTCCGCAGCGTTAGCAGAGACAAAACTTTCTTCAGATAATGGGACACCCTAGTGCCGTACGATGATATAAGTGTGAATGAGTCACCGTAATGAGAGAGATGATCCAGTTTGCTCCTTCTTTTGCAGGGTGTACACACAGACACACAGACACACAAACAGGCGGGCATACAAACACACACCTGAAACGCAGTAGAATTGTTCGGGGTGATTTCCAAGGTGCAGCCAATGGCTGTTTGTGTGCTGAAGACTGGGTGGCTTTTGGTTTGCCAGAACTGCTGCTCTTATTTGTTGTGGTGGTTGCTAGAGTGTAACACTAGGCCGCCATTGATTGTTTCCACAGCTAATCCACGCTAATTGATTTTTATCTGAATCACAGAGCGTGGGCAGCCTCCGCTTGCTCAAGAAACCTCAGCACACCCTTTGCCACACTGTAATCATGAGCAGAAGAAAGAGATGATGTAACCAAACCGAACCATTATTATAGTTTCACCAGTTTGCATACAAAGGGAAAGGGAACGGTTCCCCTCGCACATCTATGCTGGTTGTTCCCGACTCTAAGGGGCGGTGCTCATCTCCGGTTCAAAGCCGAAGAGCCAGCGCTGTCCGAAGACGTCTCTGTGGTCATGTGGCCGGCATGACTAAACGCCGAAGGCGCACGGAACACTGTTCCCTTCCCACCAAAGGTGGTTCCTATTTTTCTACTTGCATTTTTTACATGCTTTCGAACTGCTAGGTTGGCAGAAGCTGGGGCAAATAATGGGAGCTCACTTTGTTATGCGGCGCTAGGGATCCGAACCACCGAACTGCTGATCTTTCTGATCGACAAGCTCAGCGTCTTAGCTACTTAGGAGTCACCACGTCCCACCAGTTTGCATATAGAGAGCCACAGATCCTTTGGCTTATCAGGAAGTAACCCCCCTTTCGGGGATATTTCTCCCTGTTAGATCACTGTCCAAATCGGTTCCACCACAAATCCGCGGTAGACTAAAGCGCGCTCGATGAAAGCGCGTACGTGACGTCATCACAGCACGACAAAACGGCACGCTGTGAGCGGTAAATTTAAAATTAACGCGAAAACCTTACCCTAACCCCCCCAAACCTAACCCTAAACCTAACCCTAAGCCTAACCCTTAACCTAACCCTAAACCTAACCCTAAACCTAACCCTTAACCTAACCCTAAACCTAACCCTAAACCTAACCCTTAACCTAACCCTAAACATAACCCTAAACCTAACCCTTAACCTAACGCTAAACCTAACCCTAACGCTTAACGTAACCCTAAACCTAACCCTAACGCTTAACCTAACCCTAACCCTAAACCTAAACCTAACCCTTACCTTTATGTGAATCAGCTTGCTTTAATTTTATTTTAATTTAATTTAAATTTAATTTTATTTGTTGTGCTGCTGATGACGTCACGTACGCGCTTTGATCGGGCGCGCTTTAGTGGACCGCGGTTTTGACGGGTCACGGTCCAAATCTGGCTATTTTCTTTTGGGGAAGGGTTTAAGCCAGGAATGGATAACCAAAATGCCCCAAAGGATTTAGGGTGCAACTGGTCATTATGGAAATCTCTAAGGAGACATGGCGGCTCGGTGGCTAAGACGCTGATGATCAGAAAGGTTGGCAGTTTGGCGGTTCAAATCCCTTTTACCGTGTAACGGAGTGAGCTCCTGTTACTTGTCCCAGCTTCTGCCAATCGAACAGTTCGAAAGCCTCCTCCCTCTCGGCAAACCCCGCTCCTTTCTAGCCCTGATGATGTTACCCACTCAGATAATGGAATGTCTGTTAAGGAAACAGCCGAGCTCTGAGAGCAGCAAAATTTATTTCCTTTTTTTTTTTTTTTGATGCTGAGAACACAAGACAGGTTTTCCTCTTGGGAAATATTCTCTGCTCACTTTGATTCAAGGGGCAGGACCTTTTTTTTAGAAAAAAAAAATCCAGAAAGAGAAAAAGAGAAACTTAATTGTCACTGCAAGGCAATCAAAACTAACAAATTAACCGAGTCCCACTTCTCCAGATGGGTTTATAGCATTCAAGGGATATTTTCATTGTTGTCAAATTCTGGCAGGCATATGGACGTTAACAGCCTGCAGACAGAAGCGGCGTGATCTGTTCGGCTGAAAAGCAGGGAGAAGCTGATTTTCTTCCCCCCCCCCTTTTTTTTTTTTTTTTGCCTCTGAGTATCTCGTGTACTATCTCACAACGGCAGGCTGCGTCTTTGTCTCGTCTGGGTCTGCCGCCAGATTCCGAAACGGAACGGTCCCCGGGCCGTCTCTGCAGTGCCTGGTGTCCGCCTGGCATTCTCCTGGCAACCTTTGAGCCAACGCACAAGGGCATCGGCGGTGCTGTGTTGACCATCAATCAATCAGTCAGCCAACCAGCCAATCCACCATTCCCCAGCGAAGCTTTGTGTGGAAAGAAAGAAGGAACAAGCTGGGCTAAACTCACCCAGATTCAGAGTAAAAAAAAAAAAAAATGCTATCCAATGATAGAGACGGCGACACAGTTTAGTGCAGTGGTTAAAACCGCTGGCCTAGAGACCAGGAGGCCTGGGAGGTCTAGTCCCACTTTAGACATGAAAGCCGTCAGGGTGATTTTGGATCAATGCCCAGGAGATGGTGAGTTCTAGTTCTGCCTTAGACACCAAAGCCGGCTAAGCAACCAAGGCTGAGTGGCTGAGGGACGGCGGTGGCTCAGGGGCTAAGACGCTGAGCTTGTCGATCAGAAAGATCGGCAGTTCGGCGGTTCGAATCCCCAGAGCCAGATTCACCTAACAACCAGGTTACTAACATATCGACTGCAGTGATTCACTTAACAACCAGGTTACTAACGTATCAACTGCAGTGATTCACTTAACAACCAGGTTACTAACGTATCAACTGCAGTGATTCACTTAACAACCAGGTTGCTAATGTATCAACTGCAGTGATTCACTTAACAACCAGATTACTAACATATCAACTGCAGTGATTTACTTAACAACCAGGTTGCTAACGTATCAACTGCAGTGATTCACTTAACAACCAGGTTGCTAACGTATCAACTGCAGTGATTCACTTAACAACCAGTTTACTAACTTATCAACTGCAGTGATTCACATAACAACCAGTTTACCAACGTATCAACTGCAGTGATTCACTTAACAACCAGTTTACTAACGTATCAACTGCAGTGATTCACTTAACAACCAGGCTGCTAACGTATCAACTGCAGTGATTCACTTAACAACCAGGTTGCTAACGTATCAACTGCAGTGATTCACTTAACAACCAGTTTACTAACGTATCAACTGCAGTGATTCACTTAACAACCAGTTTACTAACGTATCAACTGCAGTGATTCACTTAGCAACCAGGTTACTAACCTATCAACTGCAGTGATTCACTTAACAACTAGGTTACTAATGTATCAACTGCAGCGATTCACTTAACAACCAGGTTACTAATGTATCAACTGCAGTGATTCACTTAACAACCAGGTTACTAACATATCAACTGCAGTGATTCACTTACTCGAGGACTACGTTTAGTTATGTTATTGTGCTTATAGTCCATCTTTATTAGGTTGTAAGTAACTTAGAGTGACAAACATAACACAATACTCCTTCCTCCTCTTTTTCTTCACAGCAATTACCCTGCGAGGTGATTCACTTAACAACTGTCGCAAGAAAGGTCATAAAATGGGGCAAAGCTCACTTAACAAATGTCTCACTTAGCAACAGAAATTTGGGGCTCCATTGTGGTCACAAATCAAGGACGACCTGTACTTTCCCTCCTGTTTGGCTCCACAGTGAGCGGAAAACGTTGAGGAGTGTTTCAGCCCAGCTGTCTGTCAGGCCTGGACGCCATCTTGTGCATTGGGCCTTCTGGCCTGCCACATTTAATGCTGTGGGAAAATGGAAGTGGGGATTATATGGAGTAGGGGAGATATAGAGTCAAAATAACATTCCTTTCTCAGAGAGTCAAGGACGTCTTGCTCTGCAGCTGTGATGAGGCAACTGGGAGGCATCTCCACTTTTGGATGGTGCCTGATTGGACCATGTGATGTTGTCAGCCCCGGAAGCCCTCTTTTACACTGGGCCTTCAGGCCTACCACAATTTCTACTGTGGGAAAATGGGAAGGGGGATTATATTGAGTATGAGTGAGATATAGTCAAAATAACATTCCTTTCTCAGAGAGTCAAGGACGTCTTGCCCTGCAGCTGCGATGGTGTGACTGGGAGGCATCTCCACTTTTGGATGGTGCCTGATTGGACCATGTGATGGACATGTGGGTGCTGGGCGGAGCCTTGGACTTTCGTTTGGGTGGGGAAAACCTGGAAGCTTTCAGATTCGGGTTTTTCCCAGATGTACCAACGTGATATCTCTAATAAAATGGAACTTTGAGGAACCTGAAGCTTTGGAGTCTTCTTACATTGTGGATTCTTACTTGGAAGCCTGTCGCTGTCTAGGAAACGCTTCCCTCTTTTCCCATAGGATTATTTCCACGGGCTCCGTGCAGGAACACCGGCAAACCTTTCCCTCCTCTCGGAAGGGAAGCCTCCCCAAGAAAGCCGTTTAAAACTGTCCCTTATCCCCCACCTTGCGTAATTTATCCCGCCGGACAATTTTCTGGCTTCCCCCTCTGCCAATATTTCATCTCCAAACTGCATTTCTAAATTAAACAAGCACTTCCAATCCAATTTTCGGTTTAATTGGATTTCCCTCCGGTGAGGCAAACATTTGGTTTCTTTCGCTTCTTCAGGTCTTTGAAACAGGCGGCTCGCGGCCGACGTCTCTAACGGACAGGCGCTCAGGAAGAGGCTCACCTTAGAAGTCACTGAAGGTGACCCACCAGATCTCCCCGAGGCATCAGAAAGGAGACGGAATCTGGTCTTCCTGTCCGTTTTGTTCTAGATCACTGAACCGCTGAAGATTTCCCTGCCCATTTCTGGTCTCCAGAACATCACTGTGATGTCAAGATCAAAGAGGAGAAAGGACAAAATTCGATACTTTCAGCCTTTCCAGGCTGAATCCCTGAAAACAGCTCTGGTGCATTTCGCAATTGTTCAAGGTTAACAGCGACTCTGGAAAAAAAAGTGACTTAGAATCGTTCTTCACATATACAATACAATACAATAGCAGAGTTGGAAGGGACCTTGGAGGTCTTCTAATCCAACCCCCTGCCTAGGCAGGAAACCCTATACCGTTTCAGACAAATGGCTGTCCAACATCTTTTTAAAGACTTCCAGTGTTGGGGCATTCACAACTCTTGGAGGCAAGTTGTTCCACTGATTAATTGTTCTAACTGTCAGGAAATTTCTCCTTAGTTCTAGGTTGCTTCTCTCCTTGATTAGTTTCCACTCATTGTTTCTTGTTCTACCCTCAGGTGCCTTGGAGAATAGTTTGACTCTCTCTTCTTTGTGGCAACCCCTGAGATATTGGAACACTGCTATCATGTCTCCCCTAGTCTTTTTTTTCATTAAACTAGACCTACCCAGTTCTGCAACCGTTCTTCATAAGTTTTAGTCTCCTAATTAGTCCCCTAATCCTATTTGTTGCTCTTCTCTGCACTCTTTCCAGAGTCTCCGCATCTTTTCTCCGCATATTCTCCGCATATTTCCGCATCCGCAGGGTCATGTGATCGAAATTCACGCTCTTGGAAACTGGCATGTACTTATGACTGTTGCACTGTCCCGGGGTCCTGTGTTCACCATTTTTAACCTTCCCAGCTGGCTCCCGATAAGCAAAGTCAATGGGGGAAGCCAGATTCGTGTAACAACGGCATGGTTCACTTAACAACTTAATGACAGTGGCAAAAAAGGTCGTAAAATGGGGGCAAAACTCTCGGACAGCTGCCTTGCTTATGAATTTACATTTTGGGCTCCGTTGGGGCTGTAAGTTGTGGATTACCTACCCTGTTTTCGCCCCCCCCCCGAAAATAAGACCACCTTGGATAATAAACCCAATTGGGCTTTTGAGCACATACGCTAAAATAAGCCCTCCCCCTGAAAATGAGCCCTCCCCAAAAATATTGCAACACAGCAGCAGCCATGAGGTGACAATGCTCGCCGCCTCCTGCACCTCAAAAATAATAAGACCTCCCCAAAAATAAGGCCAAGTGCTTATTTCGGGGGTCAAAAGAAAACAAGACCCTGTCTTATTTTTGGGGAAACACGGTATGTAGATAAATGCAGCCTTTTATTTGGAGGGGGACGGAATGAATATTCAAATATATGCCCATCATAAGTAATATTATTGGATTATAAATGGTCTACAAAAGTTCTTTATTTTGTGAACATTTACAGTGGGTATTTTTTCTTTCTTTTCCAACAGGGTTATTGAAAAGATCATTCAAGAGCATCTGGTCAACATTTATATTGTCTAGAGCAAGGCGGGGGGTGTCTCCAACTTCCAGAATCAATCTGGAATTTTGGAGGAGATTTGAGTGTTGTTTTTTTTAAATGGCTGCCAAAACGGACGCTCTTGCAATAATATTCATTCCCTAGAATTCAATAATCAATATCAATTCAATATGCATTTACCAGAAGTCTACCCATGATATTCTTCTGATTTTTGCTAGTTAGGGGAATCCATCGGTCTTAAAAGTGTGAGTCCTCCATCACTGGAGGTTTTGAAGAAGAGACTGGGCAGGTGGTATAGGATCTCCTGCTTGAGCAGGGCGTGGATGAGAATAGCGGTCACCAACTGGTGGTCCGTGAGAAAATTTTGGTGGTCCACAGAAAAAATGTTTTGCGTTTTTTTTATATTGCATTAAATTAGGGGTCCTCAAACTGCGCCCCCTGGGACGGATACATGCAATGAACGTTTATATTGTTGCAGAGTCTCCCCTTTCGGGATCTTTGTGTGGGGGTCGGAGGGGGGGCAGAAATTCTGCCTTGGGGTCTGCTTCAGCCTCCTAGTGTGGGGCTTTGGGCAAAGGCTGGTGGGAAGCACCGCTGGTGGCAAAGAGCCGGAGGGTCTCGTTCCAGTGGGACTGCATCATGGCTTGGAATTGGCTGACCATCTCAGCCCGCTGAGCCTCCAGGGGCCGGTCCCTGGCCTTGTACTCCTGCAGGTCTTCCCTCTGCTTGGAAAGTCTATGCTGTTAGTCCTCAGTGAAATGCTTCTATTGAGCCTCCTTCTTGGTCCGATCCAATTGGAGCTGAGCTGTTTTGCCAATTCTTTCTCACAGGGGCTGCTTAGCTCCAACAACTTCTTCCTGTTGGGGCCCTAAGGAGCCCGGGAGGAGAGGCGAGGAGTGGCTGGGAGTGGCGAATAGACACTGGCAAGGTGCCCCTCAATGTGAGTGACATTGAGTTGGCCATGCCCACCCAGTCACATGACCACCTTGCCACACCCACCGAACCAGTCATTAGGCAGATTGTATTAGTGGTCCTCAGGATTTAAAATTATGAATTTAGTGGTCCCCGAGGTCCGAAACGTTGGTGACTCCTGCTCTAAGGAAGAAAGATGGATGCTCTAGAAGTCCGAAAATCTTTACTTGGAAGGTTTTTTTCTTATTTTTCTTCTTCTTCTCTTGCTCCACAATTTCTCTTTCCTTGCATCTTTATTATCTTCCCCTCCCCTGTTCCTCACGAGCTTTTCCATGGGAGCCTGAGAGATCAGTTGCAGAACTGTGAAGGGGAGGATGGCACGTTAATTCCTTCATTTGAATAATTAAACACTTAAAATATTCCTTCCATACTTTTGACGGTGAGCTGTGGATTCATTATTCATACTTAACCCTCACTGTGTAACAAAATACGGGAATTAGGACCATCATTCTGAGCACTTGGAGAGAGAAATGTTCCTTGCCACACATCCATTTTATTTGTCCTTGGATAATATTCTCTCTTTCTGCTACCCATTTCTCCTCCTTCAGCAAATTACAGCATCAGAATATTTGACTTTCCTCCTGTGATGAATACCTTCATTTTGAAATACAGGGCTGAAAACAAAGTATAATCTCATAAGTGAGTAAAATTCAGGACATGCATGAACATTTGAACTGCCGGACACTCAGTAGACAGACACAAGGTAAACTGCGGTCCCCAAGCCACAACGACTGAGTTTAAACAATTTATGCTTTGTTCTTGTCATCCAACAATGGCGAAAAAGAGAGAGAGAGAGAGAGAGAGAGATTTTATGAGAAGCATTATATAAATTTGGAATTCTTTTTAAAAACATGCCGGAAATGCATCTCTTTTTTTAAAAAGATGGATGGTCTCGGAAAATTATATATTTTTTTCTCTAAATCTAAATCAAAAATCTAAGTCTAATTCTAAATCTAAATTTAAGTCTAAGTCTAGGGGTACTAGAAATGGTCACAGGCTTTGAGTTATTTGTAAAAAGAATAAAGGCATGTTATTAAGTAAGTAAAGAAACAAATCTGAAACCATTTCCTAGGGTAGAGAGAGGGTCCTAGCTGGAAGGGAACGAATAAGGAGAAGGTCCCAGTCTCTACAGATTCTTGAGCCATTTTTCTGAACTCATAAGAATAGAATAGAATAGAATAGAATAGAATAGATATTGGAATGAAGAATAGAATAGAGTAACAATAGAATAGAATAACAATAGAATGAAATGGAATGGAGTGGAGTGAAATAGAATATAGAATAAAATAGAAAAATGAATAGAATAGAGTAACAGTAGAATAGAATAACAGTAGAATGGAATGGAATAGAATGGAATGGAGTGGAGTGAAATAGAATAGAGAATAGAATAGAGAATAGAATAGAGTAGAATAGAGTAACAGTAGAATAGAATAACAGTAGAATGGAATGGAGTGGAGTGGAATAGAATATAAAATAAAATAGAAAATAGAATAGAATAGAATAGAGTAACAGTAGAATAGAATAACAGTAGAATGGAATGGAATAGAATGGAGTGGAGTGGAACAGAATATAGAATAGAATATAGAATAAAATAGAATAGAATAGAGTAACAGTAGAATAGAATAACAGTAGAATGGAATGGAATGGAATAGAATATAGAATAAAATAGAGAATAGAATAGAATAGAGTAACAGTAGAATAGAATAACAGTAGAATGGAATGGAGTGGAATAGAATATAGAATAAAATAGAGAATCGAATAGAGTAGAATAGAGTAACAGTAAAATGGAATGGAATAGAATAGAATGGAGTGGAGTGGAATAGAATATAGAATAAAATAGAAAAATGAATAGAATAGAGTAACAGTAGAATAGAATAACAGTAGAATGGAATGGAATGGAATAGAATGGAATGGAGTGGAGTGAAATAGAATAGAGAATAGAATAGAGAATAGAATAGAGTAGAATAGAGTAACAGTAGAATAGAATAACAGTAGAATGGAATGGAGTGGAGTGGAATAGAATATAAAATAAAATAGAAAATAGAATAGAATAGAATAGAATAGAATAGAGTAACAGTAGAATAGAATAACAGTAGAATGGAATGGAATAGAATGGAGTGGAGTGGAACAGAATATAGAATAGAATATAGAATAAAATAGAATAGAATAGAGTAACAGTAGAATAGAATAACAGTAGAATGGAATGGAATAGAATATAGAATAAAATAGAGAATAGAATAGAATAGAGTAACAGTAGAATAGAATAACAGTAGAATGGAATGGAGTGGAATAGAATATAGAATAAAATAGAGAATCGAATAGAGTAGAATAGAGTAACAGTAAAATGGAATGGAATAGAATAGAATGGAGTGGAGTGGAATAGAATATAGAATAGAATATAGAATAAAATAGAGAATAGAATAGAGTAACAGAAGAATAGAATAACAGTAGAATGGAATGGAATAGAATAACAATTGTTATTGTTTAACTAGGCAAGACTTTTGCGCTGGAAAACCAGACCTAGTTTTGTTTCTTCAGTACCAAAATGGTGTATCCAGTAAAGTTTTACTTTTGGGATTTCAAAGCTCCTGAGAGGGATTCCTTACTTTGGGTTCACTAGTCGGATGGTTGACATAGAGGCCCTTCCAGTATCATACGATACGTAATTCTGTTCAACTTTGATCAGCAGAGCAAGGCAGGTGAAAACCAGGTGGTTTGGTAGAGAGATCAGTAATGGTCAGACCACAGGAAGGTAGATTGCATGATTCCTCTCTCTTAAACCGGGTAGGTATTTAATCCAATTTAATTTAGTTTCAGGTGACAAAACATTTTCTCCCGGTCTTTTGTTCTGGAATCCAGAGACTGCTTTTCTTCAACCAGTTCTGGAGGACAAAAACAACAAAACTAATTTATATCCGGCGTTGAAAGACTTGAACATGCACGATTTCCCCCAGTGCTGCCATTGTTTTCAGCTGGCTGACAAAATTCATGTAAGAGATACCAAAACAATGATGGATATTACCTTGCAGGTGGAAGATGATCCTGGATTACTCAGTGTGTGTATGTGAGGTGGGGCGGGGAAGAGAATTTAGTTTCAGAAAGTCGAATTGAAGGGCAGCCCAGCTTTGACTTAGAACATGGGTCCCCAAACTTTCGGACCTCAGGGACCACTAAATTCATAATTTTAAATCCCGCCGACCACTAATATGATCTCCTTGTCCTGACAAAAAAAGCCTTTTATTAATTGACTGTGAATTCTGCTCACTCACATCCAGCAAAGTCTTTCAAGGGAGGATTTACAGTCACAGATCTTATCTGGCTTGAAGAGCTGACAGGCCGATCTCTGCAAAACTTGGCAAGGAGTCTCAGAGAGTCACCAACCAATGAAGCGAACTAATTGTTTCCTGCAAACTCCCCTCCCTCTTTTACTTCCTCTGAGAGGGGCCATTCATCGTCCACCTGTGGCCTTACTCCCAAGTCAACCCCTGTTCTTTAGCTGTTCTCTTCTCTGGCAACTCTGCACATGCGCACACTGGGAACAGGCTCAAGCTGTTCTTCTGCCTCACTGATGTCTGACTCCAAAGGCAGCTGAAAACTGGCATACAGCCCTGGCCCCCTCTCTGCCTCCGACACAGAGCCCTCATCAGAGCCAACCCCAGACTCCAGGACTGGCCCATCTTCCTCCCCAACCTCCTCACTGTCCGAATCTGGCGGGCCACAATAAAATCAGGACAAATCTGATCATTTGTTTGGGCTCATCCCCCACCTTTTGGGGAGGGTCACTCCTAGCTGGCATTCAAACTACCAGGGCTATTTAGCATGGAGGGAGGGAGAGAGTGGGGGAGGGAGAGAGTGGGGGAGGAGAGAGAGAGAGAGAAGGAGGGAGGGAGAGAGGGAGAGAGAGATGAAATCTCTATGCTTTTGTTCTACTGCTTCCTCCAACCCTCCCCATATTTCGGCCCCTGTGCTTTTCCTCCAAGAACGCAGTTTGCAACTCCAGTTATCACCCTGGAGACCAGCTAAACAATCTCTCAGAGTTAATTCAACTGATATTCTGCAGATTGACTGGATGCTAAGCAAGGGAAGAAGGGGGAAGGGGGAAAAATCTGTTTTGTGTGTTTGTGGATATGTATGAAGGCTGAATTCTTCAGGGTTTCTCCTGCTTTTCCATTTATTTGCAAGGCTCTAAGAAAAAAGCAAAAAAAAATCCCCCCCCCAAGATTGTACGCAGTTTAATGCGGGGAATTCTGCTTTTTTTTAAAAAAAAAAATTATATTCGAGTTCATTTTATTAACAAAAGGCCTCTGAGACTTTTCCGCTCTTTGTTCGGGGGAGAACAGATATCCTGGAAGAATCAAGAAAGCTCAGAAGTCTTTTATTAAGTTGTAATTTTTTTGGGGGGGGGGAGGGAATCCCTATAGCAGTGTTTTTTTCAACCGTAGCAATTTGAAGAGGTGTGGACAAGAGCTAAATAGCTTGGAATAGATCTGTACTAAAGGTGAAGGTTCCCCTCCCACATATATGCTACTCGTTCCTGACTCTAGGGGGTGGTGCTCATCTCTGTTTCAAAGCCGAAGAGCCAGTCTTGTCCGAAAACGTCTCCGTGGTCATATGGCCGGCATGACTAAATGCCGAAGGCGCACGGAACAACGGTTACCTTCCCACCAAAGGTGGTTCCTAGTTTTCTACTTGTATTTTGCTTTCGAACTGCTAGGTTGGCAGACGTCAGGACAAATAACGTGAGCTTGCTCCGTTACACAGTGCTAGGGATTCGAACCGCCAACTTGCCGACCTTTCGGATTGACAAGGTGGTTCCTAGTTTTCTACTTCCATTTTTTACGTGCTTTCGAATTGCTAGGTTGGCAGAAGCTCTGTTAATGCGGCGCTAGGGATTTGAAACGCCGAACTGCTGACCTTTCTGATTGGCAAGCTCCGCATCTTAGCCACTGAGCCGCTGCATCCCTAAGATCTGTACTAGTCCCCCCTTTATTTCATTGTCAGTAAAACATAAATTTAACACAAAGTAGTTTGTCATGAAAGCGGCTGCCTGCGAAGGCTCCTGGATTGGGGCTGAAAGGCGAAAGGGATGCAGTATGCTCCGTCCCATAATTGGGTAGCCCTGATAGAAAAAAACACTTAATCTCTCCCCTGGTACAGCTGACAAAATGAGGAGAACCTGTGGCTTAGAGGTTAATACATCTACCCTAATATACAAGCAGCCCAAGTTCAAATCTCAGAAGGGTATGCCTAGCTGATGAGAGCTAAGTAGCTTGAAATAGATCTTTACTAGTCTCCCTTTTATTTCTTTGTCGGTAAACATCAACTCATCAGAATGAGGCGATTTGATTCTTTATAACGAATGCCCAGGTAGGAATTATTATTTCTGGATTTGATCCTGAAACAGCCATTCGTTTTCCCAGGAATGCCCGGAAATCTGGAACTCAATATTGAAATATAGATGTTTTGGAATAGTGATTGCAGTTGGAACGCAGAGTGTCTCTGGAGAACGAATATTCCATCTATAGCCCATTACACTTCACTCAGCTTTCAGTTCAGCTCATAATTATGGTGCCTTAATTGATTGCCCCATTCTTCTTGCTACAACAGAACTCTGCTGCCTGGACTGAAATATAGAAGTAATTTATCCCAGTGCCTTTTAAGTTGGCTGTAAGAACAGGATAACGCCAAGGAGTTCATGCTGGATGCTTTTACTCTGATCCTCGTAAAATTTCTGAGTGTTGGGGGAGAGAACTGCTTGGTAGCTATTCTGCTTCCTTTCTGGATGGAACTGCCAAGCCAACCTCAATAAGAAGAAATTGCTAAGGATCCCGAGCGGTGATCTTATCAGTCTGTTGCAACAATCTCAACGACAAGTCGTTTTGTGCTTTAGCCTCTTGTGATCCATTTTGACAGATCTCAAGACTCGATTTTCTCCAAACCACAGCAGGGAAAATGTAAACCCTCTTCTACCCATTCTCAGGCTTGCAATCTTTTCGCATTTTTTGGTGGTGATTGTGGGGGAAGTCGTTCCTAACTCTAGGGGGACAGTGCTCATCTCCCTTTCAAAGCCGAAGAGCCAGCGCTGTCTGAAGATGTCTCTGTGGTCATGTGGCCGGCAAGACTAAATGCCGAAGGCACGTGGAACGCTGTTACCTTCCCACCAAAGGTGGTTCCTCTTTTTCTACTTGCATTTTTTACGTGCTTTCGAACTGCTAGGTTGGCAGAAGCTGGGACAAGTAACGGGAGCTCACTCTGTTACGCAGTGCTAGGGATTTGAACCGCCAAACTGCCGACCTTTCTGATCAACAAGCTCAGCATCTTAGCCACTGAGCCACCGTGCCCCTTTAAGGAGGAGTACCATTTTGCAAAAGGAAAGTTCTAGAGGCTGACCAAAAAGATTAAAATTTAAGAGAGAAGAAAGAAGGAGGAAGGAAGGGAGGGAGGGAGGGAGGGAGGGAGGGAGGGAGGAAGGAAGGAAGGAAGGAAGGAAGGAAGGAAGGAAGGAAGGAAGGAAGGAAGGAGGAAGGAAGGAATCCAACCGCACCTGTTGAGTTTGGCTATTAGAGATGGTTTGGTTGGGATGCTAAAAAAAATCATTAATAGTCACTATTGCCAGGAAGTTCTTTCTGAGTAATTACACAGTTTGTCAATCAAATAATAACTACTTTTTTATTCTTTTCTTGTGCTAATTCAGCATGGCAACCTAAAGTTAATTTAGCAAGTTAAATCCTGATTTTCAAAACTTACCCCAATGCCTGGATTCACATACAGTAGCTTACTATCTGAATCAACTTTGCTGAGACAACCTGTAAGGTAGACTTCAATCCCCACAAAATGTTCAGAATTTTGGGTGTTGTAGTCCTTACACTAGAATAGAATAGAATAACAGTTGGATGGGACCTTGGAGGTCTTCTAGTCCAATCCCACGCTTAGGCAGGAAACTCTACACCAGTTCAGACAAATTGTTGTCCAACCTCTTCTTCTTAAAAACTTCCAGTGTTGGAGCATTCACAACATCTGGAGGCAGGTTGTTTCACTGATTAATTGTTCTGTCAGGAAATTCCTCCTTAATTCTAAGTTGCTTCTCTCCTTGATTAGTTTCCATCCATTGCTTCTTGTTCTACCTTCAGGTGCTTTGGAGAATAGTTTGACTCCCTCTTCTTTGTAGCAGCCACTGAGATATTGGAACTGCTGCTATCATGTCTCCCCTAGTCCTTCTTTTCATTAAATTAGACATATCCAGTTCCTGCAACCGTTCTTCATACGTTTTGGCCTCCAGTCCCCAAATCCTCTTTGTTGCTCTTCTCTGCACTCTTTCTAGAATCTCAGCATCTTTTTTACATTGTGGCGACCAAAACTGGATGCCGGATTCCAAGTGTGGCCTTACCAAGGCCTTATAAAGTGGTATTAACACTTCACGTGATTTGAGTCTATCCCTCTATTTATGCAGCCTAGAACTGTGTTGGCTTTTTTGGCAGCTGCTGCACACGGCTGGCTCCTATTTAAAAGGTTGTCCACTAGGACTCCAAGATGTCCACTAGAAAGTCCACAGTTTGGAAAAGTAAACCAACCACTACAATGAAGTGTTTTCAACAGATGGTGGGGAAAATGCTGGCTGAGGAATTCTGGGCGTTGACATCCACATATCTCAAAGTTGCCAAGATTGAGAAATGCTGAGGTGGAGGAAGACATGTTGGAATGATGTCTTAAATTAATGCACAAACGCCCACTCGTTACCTTTACATTCTACCTGTACTAGGACTACATACAAACCTAGTTGTAAAACACTACTGTAACGCTCGCTACATGGGGCTGCCCTTGAAGAGCACCCGGAGGCTTCAACTGGTCCAGAATGCGGCTGCACGGGTTATCATAGGGGCACCTAGGTGCTCCCATGTTACACCCCTTTTAGGCGGCCTGCACTGGTTGACGGTTGTCTTCCAGGTGCGATTCAAGGTACTAATTATGACCTTTAAAGCGCTCCATGGCTTAGGCCCAGGATACCCGCGAGACCACCTACTGCCACCGGTAGCCTCCCACCGACCAGTACGATCCCACAGAGTTGGCCTCCTCAGGGTGCCGTAGGCCAGACAGTGTCGGCTAGCGACCCATAGGGGGAGAGCCTTCTCTGTGGGAGCACCTTCCCTCTGGAATGAGCTGCCCCCGGAGCTTCGTATAATCTCCGACCTCTGGTCCTTCCGACGCGCGCTAAAAAGTTGGCTTTTCCAGCAAGCCAGCCTGGCCTGAACAAAACAAAATAAATTATTGATCATTGTTAATTTTATTTTGAAATTTTTTAAAAAAATGTCATTGTTAATTCTAATTGGGTTTGTTTGGGATATTCTATTTAATTCTTTTTAACTCTTGTAATATGTGTTTTTTTTTAGTGTTGTACGCTGCCCTGAGTCCTTGGGAGAAGGGCGGCATATAAATCTAATAAACTTTAACCTAAACCTAAAACATGCTAGATCAGGCTAAAACTGGTTGGTTAGTTTATGACTTGCATCTACTGGAAACCTGACCATTGTCTCAGCATGTTTTGTGAACCAGGCCAATCATGAAGTCATTCGATTGTAAATACAAGAAAGAATATTTGTAGCTCAGGGTTGAACTCATACCGATGAGGTTACTTAGTTTGGTAACGAAACATCTGCCAGAAAACAAGAAAGGTGTTTGTTTGTTTTTAAAAAAACCTGGCTTTAAAGTGTTATGGGAACCTTGATATCTTATCTCCTCTTTTAGCCACACAATTAACACTATGAGATTTGATTGACAGAAATGCTATATTCACCAGGGACTTGCTCAGTCTGGATTCAGAAGGAACCCACTTTTGGTTGAAGCAAACAGGAAATATTTATTTGCATGTCAGGCCAGGAAAAACCCAACCCAGAGGTTAATTCTGATCAAACTTTCCTTTTTTTTAAACAACTGGTTAAGCATGTCTCAATCTTCCCTTTGACTGGTGGGAAGGGGGCTTCCCACCCCCCTGGTTCTAAGGATCATTATCCCATTCCTGCTTCTCCTTCCAGTTTTTGTCATCGATCCAACACCTCCCCTCCACCCCCCTCACCCCCACTCCTCCCCGTTGGACGGTTTAAACGTGCAAGAAAGTCACTCGGAAGGAGAGTAGAGGTGGCTCCCCTGCCCCACTCCCCACCTGCTCCCCACTCCCCATCTGCTCCCCCCCCCATCAGATTGCCTCTGGCTCTTACTCCCTTCTTTGCTGGTCTCCTTCTCCATCAGCAGGACATGTGCGCACGTGTGTGTGTGTGTGTGTGTGTGTGTGTGTGTCTGCGTGCGCTTTAGTTTGGGTGGGGGGAGCTGAAGAAGAGACCCACGCTCTGTTCCCGACTCCCATGCCGTTTTTTTTAGGGAAGCTGCAGCAGCCCAAGTCTCCGCCCCTCCTCTTTGCAGGGAGGGAGGGGGGCGCGTCTCCTAGCGAGAGAGTTTTCCCCGCTGGAGAACTTGGCCAGCGCTCTGGCGGAGAGGGGTGTGGGGCAGTGATGGTGGCGCCGGCGGAGGAGGACGAGGAGTGAGGACCCTAAAGGGAGAAGGAAGGGAGAAGGGGCTTGACTCTTTCCCCCCTCTCCTCGCCCCCCCACCCCATCCGATTTCACTCTGCAAAAAAAACCCTCCAACCCATTCCTTTCTGTCTCCTACCTCCTACCCTTCTCTCCCTCTCCCTTCTCCGTCTCGCGTGGGTCTTTTGATCCCCCACCCCATCCCCCGGTCTGTTTTCCTACGGCGTGAGTCCTCCACCCCACCCCAGTTGCCCCCTCCCCCCACCTTGACTCTTCTGGCCGCTCCAGCTCCTCCCTCCCCCCCCCCATCCTTCTTTTGACCACTCATTCACTCTCTGGGTGCCTCTCCACACTCTACAAGTGCCGCCGCTCACACTTCCCCTCCCCAGCTTTGGAAGCTGTGAGAAGGTGGGAAGAGGCGAGGAGAGAGGGGGGGTCTGGCGGGAGGGGGGAGGAGGAAGAGGAGGAGGGGGTACCCCGCCCCCCCAGCCCCGCATGCTCGGCAGAGGCGGCCCTGCTAGGCTGCGCGGGAGCTGTCCGCGGTGCTGAAAACCCCCCGGCGCTGTCCGCGGTGCTGAAAGGCAGCCTTCGCGACTAACTGCGGGGAAGAAGAGCGAGCGGAAGAGCGCACCAACGGGGCCTGCCCAAGAGAGACCCCCTTTATGTACAATCCTTGGCGCAGCGCCGGAGCGTCGGGAGCCTCGAATTGCGGCGGCGGCGGCAGCGGCGGCGGCAGGGAAGGCAACCTCAGGTGTCCTGGCGGCGCGCTGCGAAGGATGAAGGGCTTCCTCCGCTTGGTTTTGGGCTACTTGGCGGCAGAGCTTCTCCCCCCTCTCCTGTGTCGGGCGCAGGAGAAAGTCGGGCAACACCTGGGCAGCATCGTGATGCTGTTCGATTCCGGCGGGAACCACAGCCGGGCGGGCGAGCCGCCACCCGCCGACGCCTCGGAGCCGCCCCCCAGCCCGGAGGCATGCCGGGGCTACTTCGATGTGATGGGCCAGTGGGACGAGGCTTTCAACTGCAGCGTCCGCGGCTACCCGTTCTGCTGTGGCACGTGCGGCTTCCGCTTCTGCTGCCAGGATCAGAAGAGGCGGTTGGACCAGGACGTCTGCACTAACTACATCAAGCCCCCCTGGCTGAACGGGCGCAAGATGACCAACCGGCCCATGGATCCGTCCCATGACCCCACCCGCGACAAGACCAACCTCATCGTCTACATCATCTGCGGGGTGGTTGCTGTTATGGTTTTGGTGGGCATCTTCACCAAACTGGGGCTGGAGAAAGCACACCGGCCCCAGCGGGAACACATGTCCAGGTGAGCTGAGCTCCTTCCCTCCTCCCTCCTCTCTGGGAGCATCCCCTCCCCAGCCCACTCCACCTCCTCCTACCCCGATGCCATATGATGCCATATGCCACCCGCCGCAGGCCTGTTCTGCTGTTTTAGCCTTGGGGGAGGGAGGGGGGGAAATCCCAGCCACGATGGGATGAGCATCTTCTTGGAGTGTGTGTTTATGTGTGTGTGTGTGTGTGTGTGGTGGGGAAATCGGAGCATGTCCCCTCCTTCAGTTTTGGAAAGCTTCCATGGAGCCTTGGAAAAGAGGGCTGGGGAGGGGGCTCTGCAGGGGCAGTCAATCCACACCTCTTGTGCAACAGGGGCCCAAGAGCCCCCCCTCAAGAGTGAAGAGGACAGGAAAGGAGTCCCATGCGCAGCTATGCACTTGCAGATGTTGGAGAAGGCGCAAGAATGGAAACCATTATGGATGTTGGTGTTAATGTAGCCAGAATCGCAGCAGGATTTCCCCCCATTGCATCTGTTAGAACTCGGATGGAGGTGTATGGGGGGGGACGACGACAAATCATGAGTGTACCTATCCACCAACACATACATGCACTCACACGTGTCTGCATGCACACACCCCTTTATCATCTTGCTACTTTGGCTCAAAAAAAGTGTGTGTGTGTGGGGGGGGTTCTTTCCTGTTAATTCCCAGCCATCTCTCCTTCCCATCCAGAGCTTGTAGAAAGCAGAGATATACCCTAACATGGAACCCATTAGATCAGTGTTTCTCAACCTTGGCGACTTTAAGTCCTGTGCACAGCTGGGGGATTCTGGGAGTTGAATTCCACAGGACTTAAAGTCTCCAAGGTTGAGAAACCCTGCCTTAGATAAACTAGCCATACCATTCCAGGCAGTCCAAATACAACTCAAGAAACCCACCCCTGGAGGTATAAACTTGCACACCAGCTTGGTCCACACTGTAGAAGATAGCAATGCTTGATGGCACCATAACATCACACACACACAGACAGACAGTCAGACACATTCTGCAGTGGGATGAGAACAGACAACTGGGCGAAAAGCAGTGTGTGGATGCATTTGTGCTGCATGGATGTATTTCAGAGCTATACCCACTGAGCAATGGCTGGCTTAGCTCAAACCTACGCTCCCTTCTCTTCGTCAAACAATGTTGCTGGGTTTTGAGCTGTTTGCACGTCCAATCCCTTCAGGGCTCGAGGACCGGGCTGTTTTTGGCCTTCTTGAAATTCCACCCGTCGCCTCCTCACCAAATTTCTCTCCCGGCTAACCCACCACCATGATGGCAACAGGAGGGACTCAAAAGTCGCGATTCATTTGTCAAGTTATGGGGGTCTGTCTGATTCATTATGCTAATCCCCGACACATGAAAGCAAAACAGATGGGGAGAGACATTTTGTAGATCAAATAAAAACAATTAAAAGCAAAAAGGAGGAGGAGGAGGACAAGGACGAGAGAGAAGCAAAGCAAATCGTTTCGTTGGAGGGATAAGAAGCTTGGGGTGCTTTGTGGTGAATGTCCCCATTGACCATTGGGTTGGGTAATGGGGGTGAGAGCTGTAGCCTATAATCAGGTGGCTTTTCCATCAGATGGAGATCAGCTTATGGAAGAAGTTCTCAAGAGGAACAATGGTACCACCAGAAATTTATTTTCTTTAATGGGTGCAGCTAAAATGAGCAATGGCCAGTTGAGGTTCTTCATCTTCAATCCATCTCCGTTGTCTCTCTGTCTGCCTTTCTTCTTCTTCTTCTTCTTCTTCTTCTTCTTCTTCTTCTTCTTCTTCTTCTTCTTCTTCTTCTTCTTCTTCTTCTTCTTCTTCTTCTCCTCCTTCTCCTTCTCCTTCTCCTTCTCCTTCTCCTCCTTCTCCTCCATTTCCCTAAACACCTGGAGTACCTTTCCAGCCCAGGATCTTGCTGCTTGCTATGTGATTAACAGCTTCCCCCTGCATTCAGGCACCCAAAATAGTTCTCAGAATGCATCACCCATTCCTTTCACTAGCAATTATTTGCTATTTATACACTGGCTGATGGGCGATCATTTTTTTACTACCAAGAAGAAAGTCGAGTGCAGGCATTTGCTAGAGGCCCCAAAGCTCCTGTGATCTTCTTTAAGGTTCACTAACGGGGTGGGGGAGAGTGAGTGAGTGAGTGAGAGAAAGAGAGGGGGGGACTCTTCCTCCTGTTGAAGGCGAGGAATCTAATCCGCTCAATCCAGGCCAAGAAAGTTCCAAGGATGCCTTTCCTTCCTTCTGCTTTTTTGAAAAGATTGGAAAAGATCCTTCCTCCTCCCCCTCCCCGTTCAGATCTCTGGATGTCTGTAGTCTCTATATTGCATCAGTCCAAGGTATAATGGATGGCACCCGAGTCGCCGTCCCATGTTATTGGCTGAGAGGTGAAAGAATTGGAACCGATGTGTTTACACACTTCCTGCAGTAAATCTGAATTTCTGTGCAGTGAAAGAAGGCTCCAGTTTTGAGCGCTTGCTGCTCGGAGGAGCCTTCTGCTTACTTCTCCCTTTTCAGAAGGGAGCCGTGCTGTCTTTGCGACTGAACCTTTCCTAAAAACCCAACTTCTCCAAGAGGAGAAAAAAACAGAACGAGCTTCCATTTTTCTTTCTCATTTGTCATTGTAAGGCACGATTTGCCTATATATCCACTGCCGGTTGTTTCCAAAAGCTTACTTTCCTTTTGAGATGAATGGACTTGGGTTTGGGTGCTTCTGCATACAAATCCTTATTTTAGGACTAAAGGAATGGATGGAAGCTACGGTGGCCCAAACAGGACACCTTAAACCAGAGAGAAGCCATGGGAAGCTTTGTAGGGTCTCTGTTTTATGATAACTACACTATCATCTTGGGATCAACCAGGTAGAGTACATTATAAGCAGTGTCTGTAGAGTTTCTCAGTCCTCCAGGTCCCGATGATGCTTTTTTCCCCCCCAAGAGGCAACTGGATTTTTTCTTGTTTTTCTTTGAAGACATTTTGCTTCTCATCCAAGAAGCTTCTTCCGCTCTGACTGGAGAGTTGGGAATGGAAGGATTTATATTCCTTGCAGACAGAGCTGCTCATTTGCATCCTTTTAGAGGGTCATTGAAGCACTTGGAGTTTTACCTGTGTCCTCAGGGTCACCTGTGTTAGTGCTCCTGGTTCCTGCAGTCTGCAATTTTCCCTCTGGGAATCCATTCCTACTCCCACACCATTCAAAGAGTGTTCATCCCAAATTGCATAGCTCAAAGTCTGTCGAGATTCTCAATCATCTAGGTCCTGGTTGTCCCAAAGGTGCTTTCCTCCCCCCCAAAAAAGGCAACCTTGCTTTCTTGTTTTTCTTTGAAGGCGTTTTGCTTCTCATCCAAGAAGCTTCTTCAGCTCTGACTGGATGGTGGGGAACGGAAGGATTTTTATAAGCAACAATGAACTGGTTCTCAACAAAATATCTTGAAGACTATACAGAAGTCAGGAATTTCTTCAGATGCTCCAAAATGTATTTCACTCCTAATTTCCCCCCCCCCCCGTATCCCAATCTCTCCTTATTCCAAGCTTACATCCTTCAGGTGTGCATAGAGAGGAGATCAGTTGGATTTTGCTCTATTTGAATCCGAGTTTCCAGAGTTGCCAGAAATCTGACAGCAGATCTTGACTGGCCTTTGACCCACCCTTTCCTGAAAACTCCTTCTTACCAGGTGACTGGCCATGCGTAATGGAGATGGTCTCACCTCTGATTTCCGGAGTTGTTCCTAAGGGTACAAAAATGGATTTTGTGAATGGGGGCATCTCTTGACGCCTGAAGGGCAGAGTTGTGAGCAAGACTAGATCTCACATTCCATCTCAACGCTGTCCAGTTAAAGAATCCACAGCTCAAGGTGTTGAGAAGATGATATTGACCAAGATAGTATAAGATCTCATGCCATTTGCAAGGGTTTTGACTAGAAGACCTCCAAGGTCCCTTCCGTTTATTTCTCCGTTTACAGAGCCCCGGTGGCGCAGTGGTTAGGGTGCAGTACTGCAGGCCACTTCAGCTGACTGTTATCTGCAGTTCGGTGGTTCTAATCTCACCGGCTCAAGGTTGACTCAGCCTTCCATCCTTCCGAGGTGGGTGAAATGAGGACCCAGACTGTGGGGGCGATATGCTGACTCTGTAAACCGCTTAGAGAGGGCTGAAAGCCCTATGAAGCGGTATATAAGTCTAACTGCTATTGCTATTGCTATTCCAACCGTATTATTCTATGTTCTAAAATGGACAAACCAGAACAGGACAGGACAACAGAGTTGGAAGGGACCTTGGAGATCCCTTCCAACTCTATTATTCTGGTCTGTTGTTGCAGAAGCAGATGTTGGGGTCCTTGCTAGATGACCAAAGCAGAACTTATTGAAACCATCATCTTACAGTTCCTTGGTCTCTCTAACAGCCAGACATCCTTCCATGACAGTTTCACATTCTCACAGTGTCCAAAACTGTTACAAGGCTGCATCGTTCATGTCACTGATGTTATCTGATTACCGAATGAATCCTTTTTTTTGGGTTGCCACTACAGATGTGCAAAATGCATCCTAACGTCACCCAATGAAAAAGAGGTTAAGCCTCTTTCTCTCAATAAATGCGTACCTTGTGTGTGTGTATACGTTTGCATGTGTGGACATGTGTTTGTTTCTAGCCTCATCAAGATTAATGCATACCAAGCCCTTGCATGGAGAAAAAAATATATATCAAGGCGTTAATCTGACCTGGTTAAGCTGTTAAGTGAACACAGTTGAAAGATAATCATTTTAGGCTGAAAAAGGGCAATTTGTACCACTCTGTCTGCCTTTTAAAATTTATTTATTGAAGTTATTTAACAGCTTTTGCATTGATCCGAGCTGAAGTGCCTTCGTGGTGTTAAACGCATTGTAGCAGAGGTGTTGCATGGCATTTACCTGAAACAAATCATTTCCATTTTCCAGTTTGCTTATTTTAATGCTAGTATAGGTTTTTAAAAAAATGGCTGCACGAAATTAGGCGTGCCTAATTTCAAGTTAGCTTTCTAAACCCGAAGACCTAGAAAGCTAGAACTGTTGGTATTTTGGAAAGACATGGAAACCAGATCTTTAGGAGAACGTATGGAGATAGAATAGGTTAATTATTCGGTGGACATGTGACGTTCTGGAGCAAGAGTTAAGATCATTGGCATTTTGTTTCTCCTTGTTTCCTGCTATATATGGCTTATTTTTTTTTACTATAATTAGCCCATTGGGGTTTGTGGTTTATTCTATTTGGTGTGGTGCAGTGGTGGGATTCAAATTTTTTAACTACCGTTTTTGTGGATGTGACTTGTTGGGCATGGCTTGGTGGGTGTGGCAGGGGAAGGATACTGCAAAATCTCCATTCCCACCCCAGTCCAGGGGAAAGATACTGCATAATCTCCATTCCCTCCCCACTCCAGGGAAAGGATACTGCAAAATCCCCATTCCCTCCTCACTCCAGGGGAAGGGTACTGCAAAATCCCCATTCCCTCCTCACTCCAGGGGAAGGATACTGCAAAATCCCCATTCCCTCCCCACTCCAGGGAAAGGATACTGCAAAATCCCCATTCCCTCCTCACTCCAGGGGAAGGTTACTGCAAAATCCCCATTCCCTCCTCACTCCAGGGGAAGGATACTGCATAATCTCCATTCCCTCCCCTCTCCAGGGGAAGGATACTGCAAAATCTCCATTTCCTCCCCACTCCAGGGGAAGGATACTGCAAAATCTCCATTCCCTCCCCACTCCAGGGGAAGGATATTGCAAAATCCACATTCCCTCCTCACTCCAGGGGAAGGATACTGCATAATCTCCATTCCCTCCCCACCGAACTAACCTGCTTTCCAGCTCCGTTCTCCTGCGCAGGGCAACAAAAGAAGACCCAGCCGATCACCTGGGACCTGGGAGGCAGAAAATACATGGGGTGGGGGTGGGGTCAGCCAGAGGTGGCATTTGCCGGTTCTCCAAACTACTCAAAATTCCCACTACCGGTTCGCCAGAACCAGTTATAATCGGCTGAATACCACCTCTGATGTGATGGCTGGGCATTTGTCTAGAACCTTGGTGAATTCTTGTTCACGAAACCGGTTGGGTAAAACTTGTCACTCTCAATGAACTACATCAAGGAAAGGGGGGAAAAAGCCAACATACCTTAGCCAAGAAAATTACAGGGCGTGGTCTAGGCAGTCGCCAGGAATCAACACACTCAAAGACACAAAACGGCAATAGCCACGAAAACCAAATGATGCCCAGAGTTGACAAATTAGAGGGACATAGAAGCCCGTGCCATCAATCAAGAAGAAAGCCACTGGGGTCTTGTTCTGAGTGTCTGTTTTTTGACCTCCTTAGCAAGCCGTGTGCTTAGCTCTTTAGATGATTTCACATGATACATTCAACCAAACAATGATGATTTAGGGTGATTAGGCAACCAAGAAGATTAGGGGACTGGAGGCTAAAACCTATGAAGAATTGTTGCGGGACTTCGGTATGTCTAGTTCAAGCATGAAATGCTATAATCTTTGCTACTGGTTCGGACCCAGGAGTGTGCGCACGGCGCTTCTGGGCATGTGCAGAATTTTCCGTGCATGCGTAGAGTATCTTTGATGACATCTGGGCAGGTAGATGGAGCCTCCTGCTGTCACCATTACCAGTTCGCCTGATCTGGGTCAAACTGGCAGAATACCATCTCTGGTCTTTTATTACCGGTTCTGCGGGCATGGCTTGGTGGGCGTGGTGTGACTTGGTGGGCATGGCAGGGTAAGGATATTGCAAAATCTCCATCCCATTCCCAACCCATTCTAGGGGAAGGATACTGCAAAATCTCCATTCCCACCCCACTCTGGGGCCAGCCAGAAGTGACATTTGCCGGTTCTCCGAACTACTCAAAATTTTCGCTACCGGTTCTCCAGAATCTGCTGGATTTCATCCCTGGCAGGGGGGAACATGATAGCAGCCTCCCAATATTTGAGGGGCTGCCAGAAAGAAGAGGGGGGCATCAACCTATTCTCCAAAGCACCTGAGGGCAGGACAAGAAGCAATGGGTGGAAACCATTCAAGGAGAGAAGCAACCTAGGACTAAGGAGAAATTTCCTGACAGTGAGAACAATGAATCAGTGGAACAACTGGCCTCTAGAAGTTGTGAATGCCCCAACACTGGAAGTCTTTAAGAAGATGATGGATAGCCATTTGTCTGAAATGGTGTAGGGTTTCCTGCCTAAGCAGGGGGTTGGACTAGAAGACCTCCAAGGTCCCTTCCAACTCTGCTATTCTGTATTCTGTAACCAAGTCAGTCGTGCAAGACGCATTCCCATTTCAAGCTAAGCTTGAGAGCAATGTTCACCCTAGGTGAGTTCCGTATCTCACCAACTCCTGGCTTGGTAGAACACCTGAAGCCAACCCATTTGCGACCCAACATATCGGGTGAAGTTAGAAAATCAGCAAATGGAAAGATTTGATTCAATCCATCTGTTGAAGGAAAGCCACAATTCCAGGAAAGAAATATGTATTTTTAAACTGATGCGATATAATGTGGACAAGGAAGAAGCAGATCACAACTCAATACACACTGTCCTC
>NC_045554.1:9204966-9207873 GCF_009769535.1 Thamnophis elegans
GAATCCACAGTCAATAAATAAAAGGTTTTTTTTTTTCCTCAGGACAAGGAGTTTGCTCCATGCTCTTGGGAAGCCTCAGTCAGAACACGCAGCAACTGGTGTAGGGTTTAGTGTATGGAGTAAGCCAGGCCAACAGGGGAGGAGGCAAGGGGAGCTATGGTCCACAGAAGACCCTGCCTTAAAAAGAAGAAGAGGAAGCTACGAGGTACATTTCTGGAGGGAAAACAACAGAGAAGATCTTGCTCTATTTGTTTGTTTGTAAGCTTTGCTCTGGCGCCATTCTCTTGTGGCTAAACTGGCTATCTGCCCAGCCGCATTTTCATCCTTAACTCTGTGGCTGTAATCTGTTCCTCGAGGTAAGCACTCCTAAAGATTTGAGTCCCAGCTGAGAAGTTGGGCTGATACATCACACTGCCCTGTTTCTCCAAAAATAAGACCTCCCCGGATAATAAGCCCAATCGGGCTTTTATAGCCCCTGCGCTAAAAATAAGCCTTCCCCTGAAAATAAAACCTCCCCGAAAATATTGCAACACAGCAGCAGCCATGAGGTGACCACGCTCGCCACCTCCTGCACCTCAAAAATAATAAGACCTCCCAGAAAATAAGGCCAAGAGCTTATTTTGGAGGGCAAAATAAAATAAGACCCTGTCTTACTTTTGGGTGAAATGGTAGCAGATTGTGCAAAGGAAAGCTTTTATTTATGTATTTACTACTACTACTACTACTACTACTACTACTACTACTACTACTACTACTTCTTCTTCTTCTTCTTCTCCTCCTCCTCCTCCTCCTCCTCCTCATTATTATTATTATTATTATTATTATTAGTGTATTATTATTTCTTTCTTTATTCAATTTATTGGCCATCCATTTGTAACTCTGACAAATGTTAACAAAATCCAACTTTCTCCAAGAGGTAGATCTGGCTGACTTACAGCCGCAAGGATGCCCAAAATCCCTGGTGCTAAGTGAGACATTTGCTAAGTGAGTTTTGCCCCGTTTCACGATCTTCCTTGCCATGGTTGTTAAGTGAATCCCTGCAGTGGTTAAGTCAGTGGTTAGTATAACAAGATTTTGCTTGTTAGAATATCACAAAAGGTGAACTCACGACCCCAGGATACTTACAACCCTCATAAATATGAATCAGTTGCCAACCATCGGAATTTTTGATCATGGGACCACGGGGATGTTGCAACGGTTGTAAGTGTGAAACACGCTCATAAGTCACTTTTTTCAATGCCGCTGTAACTTTCAACAGTCACTAAATGGACTTTTGTAAATCGAGGACTACCTGTATCAAAAACACACACAAGCTGAATATATTAATAGAGAGTAGAAATACACCGAAGGGAGGATCAGAGGGATAGAAGAAAGAGGGGTAGAGAGGGTGGGAGAGAGGACTGGAGGGAGGGCGAGAAGGAAGGGAGGGAGTGTATCGGGAGAGAGGAGTGGTAGAGGGGGAGGGGAAGTAGGGTAGAGGGGAATGATGGAGGGAAGATGGAAAGTTGGAGGGAGGCGAAAGAAAGGGTGTATGGAGGGTCGAAGAGGTACATTGGGTTTCTATTTTGGGGGGTATTGTTGACAAGAGGAACTGCTGTGTTTATTGTTTAATGTTATATGGCCCCGGTTGTGCACAGTATATATGTGACTGTACAAAAATGAAAATGGAAAATAAAAACACATTTACTGAAAAAACTAAAACACACACACACACACACACACACACACACACACACACACACACACACACATTAGCTTGGAAACCTGGGAGTGGGGAGAATCTTCCTTTTAACAGAAAGAGAAGGGTCAAATTAAAGCTCGGAACTACAGGTGCTTTTTGTCTTATGACAGTCCTCTTAGTGACTGCTTGAAGTTACGAGATAATGGAGAATAAATACTGTGTTTGTCTGAAAATTACACAAGGCCTTATTTTCTTTTGAGTCCCGGAAATAAATATTTTCGGGGAGTTCTTATTATTCTTGAGGTGCAGGAAGCAGCGAGCGTGGCTGCTGTCTTGCAATATTTTCAGAGAGGGCTTATTTTCGGGGGAGGGCTTATTTTAGTGCATGGGCTCAGAAGCCCGATTGGGCTTATTATCTGGGGAGGTCTTATTTTGGGGGAAAATGGGGGATGTAGCTGGGTGATGATATATATGGTTGGGTTCCTGGTGTTTTCTGGACCATCTTCCCTCCTTGTAGACTTCTCATCACCAATCTTGGTGATGAAGCTTCTGCGAGAATATCCGCCAGAAGACAAGACAAGGCTTCCAAGAACCCAACAGCAAACGAAACCGAAATAAGGAGGGTTTGCTTGGAGCTTAGGTTGGGGGGGGTCTGAACTCGCCCTGTGTGGTTGATTCATTAAACCTTGGTTGAACCAACCTTCTTGACTTCGAAGGTGAGCCGAGCCGAGATCATATAAGGTTGATGATTGCCCATTTCTGCTTTAAAGCATGATTCAAAACATACCCCAAAGGGGGAAAAATGTGATATACTCATCATACTTTGCTGACAGAAGAATTTGGTGTTACTCATTAGCCATGTGGGAAAAGATTCACCAACATGGGAGCTCTGCCAAGGAGGATTCAGAAGGCTTTCCCATCCAAAAAGGCAGAGAAAACTGGAGGAGTTCAGCTATAATTCATGCCATGAAGACTGCTTGGGTTATGGTGTTTTTTTTTAAAACATCTATTTAGTTCGGCTTCTCTTTCTGAGTAGCTGCTCATTTTCCTATGATTTGGGAGAGGCACAAATCTTTTTTTTGAGAGGAACAAATATTTCTCTTTTCTTTCTTCCTTTCTCTTCCTTTCTTTTTCCTTCCTTCCTTCCTTCCTTCCTTCCTTCCTTCCTTCCTTCCTTCCTTCCTTCCTTCCCTCCCTCCAGCCAAGCTGTTCCATTGGTTGATTGT
>NC_045554.1:9207973-9215473 GCF_009769535.1 Thamnophis elegans
GCTAGTTGCTGCGCCAGATCACCATGGATGACTCTGCTTAGTGCTTAACTGTTTAAAAAAAGCCTCTAAAAAAGTGCCCTCTACAGGAGGTGGTGGGGGGGGGGAGAGAGGAGAGAGGAAGGAGGTGGAAGGGAGAAGAAAAAGAAAGAAGGAAACTTATTTAGCAAAGGAGAAAAACAAATGCTGTTGCTTTAAATTGGAACTGAGCATGCCTGGCTGTGGAATTTCTGGAGTTGAAGTCCACAAGTCTAAAAAATTGCTGCCTCACCAGCCATAAACCTCCCCGCACGTCACTGACCTAAACCATTTCCACGCCCGGTGGCTCGATTCACAACAACTAAGTTGAGCTAAACCAAACCGGATGAGGTCTTAGAAACCTGCAAAGGCTCAGCCTGCAGGATTAAAAAAAAAACAATTGAAGCCCATATTTCTTTTCCTGAATGTGCTGGGCTACGGGTAACATCTTCCTATGCCACCTATTTGAAGCTGGTTGAGATGATCATCATCGTTCTCCCATACCTCCCAGAGACGCCGGAATCGAGCAAAGTAATTGTACCTTGAAAAATTGCCAAGAACATGAGGTAAATCCATGAAGTTTAGCATGTGGGAAGTTTGACAGGTGGCTTCAGCACAAATGATACAGTATGATTCATAGGACGGGAAGGGACTAGAGGATTATCAAGTCTGATCCCCTGCCACATGCGGGAAAGGCAATTAAACCACCCATGAAGGGTTCGTCTCCAATGTTTTCTTTAAAAAAGAAAGAAAACCCAACACCTTTTTGGTAGATTGTTCCTACTGTTTATGGAGCTTACTGCGAGATCAGGGAAACTATGTTTTCCCCCTTATATGTAACTAGCCTGATAATCTGGCATTTTCTGAGTATTATTTATAGCGGGGAAATGTCCGGATCAAACGTAATTTCTAATGTTGGATTTTCCCCTTACCAGAGGGAGCCCCCTTGTGGGGACGGTGAAGCCGTTACCATGGCAACTCTACTGCACTGTACAGTAGAAGCCATATGGCAGGTATGGCACAACAGACTGTATCTTACACATCACAGACCCCAAGGGGTGTTAGGGTGTCCTGCCCTCCACAGTATTCGTTTCCAGAGAGTAAGTCATCTGTGTACCAATTTGGTTGAAATTGGAAGTTATGCTGGAACCACACACACACACACCACACACACACACACACAACACACACACACACATTGCATTTGTGCTGATAAATAATAAAGGGAGACTAGTATAGATCTATTTCAAGCTATTTAGCTCTCATCAGCTAGCCATACCCTTACTGGAATTGAATCGAATATATATGTATGCATGTGTGTGTGTGTGTGTGTGTGTGTGTGTGTATTATGTATGTAGGTGTGTATATATATATATATATATATATTATATATATATATATATATATATATATATATTATTTATAAAATGGCAGCTGCACCTTATACCCATGATAGATAGTCCTTCACTTACAACCAAAAGCAACCACCCAATTTCCGTTGGCTAAGAGAGACAGTTTTTAAGTGAGTTTTACTCCAGTTTATGACCTTTCCTGCCACTGTTTTTAAGAGAACTCCTGCAGTTGTTAGTTAATAAAGGTAAAGTTGACTCAGCCTTCCATTCTTCTGAGGTTGTAAAATGAGAAGCCAGATTGTTGGGAGCAAATAGGCTGACTCTGTAAATCACTTAGAGAGGTCTGGAAAGCTCTGTGAAGTGGTATATAAGTCTAAGTGCTATTGCCCTTCCTTCCTTCCTTCCTTCCTTCCTTCCTTCCTTCCTTCCTCCTTCCTTCCTTCTTTCCTTTCTTACTTCCTCCATCCCTCCCCTCTCTCTTCCATGGTGCACAGTGGTTAGAATTCAGCTTTGCAGACTAATTCTGCCCACAGCCAGAGCTCGATCCTGATTGGCTCAAGGTAGACTCAGCTTCCATCCTTCCGAGGTGGGTTGAATGAGGACCCAGATTGTTGGGGGAATGACTGACTCTGATAAACTACTTAGAGAGGGCTGCAAAGCCTTGTGAAGTGGTATATAAGTCTAAGTACTATTGCTATTGCTCTTCCTTTTCTCCTTCCTTCCTTCCTTCCTTCCTTCCTTCCTTCCTTCCTTCCTTCCTTCCTCCCTCCCTCCCTCCCTCCCGCCCTCCCTCCCTCCACCCACATCTCTTCCCATGGTGCACAGTGGATTAGAATGGCAGCATGGCAGACTAACTCTGCCCACTGTCAGGAGTTCGGATCCTGATCAACTCAAGGTTAACTCAGCCTTCCATCTTTCTGAGGGTCTATAAAATGAGGACCCAGACAGTTGGGGGCAAGAGGCTGCACTGTAAACCTCTTAGAGAGGGCTGTCAAGCACAGTGAAGCGCCATATAGTCTAAGCGCTATTGCTGTTGCTTACTAACCCTGTTGTTCAGATTTCCTGAAGGACCCTAGAGTCCCGTAAAAAGCTTCAGCCATTCACTTAACAATGATGGCCAAAATATTATAAAACGACAGGGCTCACTTAACAACTGTCCTGCTTAGCGAAAGAAATTTGGGCTTAATTGTGATTGTAAATCGAGCACTTTTTATCCAGGATGTTTCTATCTCATCCTTCGCCTGATAACAGGCTTCTAAAGCAGCTGGGGGAAGAAGAAGAAAGAAAAAGCAGACCTGACCTACAACAAATGTTCTCCATCCTTTCTAATAATGCTGTTCAGCTTGGTTGACGTGCGAGTCCCTAAAGCTAGACACCTTGTTATTCTCTCTTCCTCCCTTCCTTCCCTCACCTCCGGTTCCCCATTTCTCTTTTCCACCTGTCTCTCTCCATTAGAGCTGCCTGCCTGATCCCCCATGGCTGTAAGTGTGCTTCTCAAAGACTTTGGTTTGACCCTAGAAACTCCAAAAGTTGACTCCAACTAGTCACGTGGGCTACTTCGCAGATCGCTGCCTTGTCGTGCTGAAGGAGCTTAACAATAGCAATAGGGCGAAAAAGACGTATTTCGCCCTTAGACTTATATTGCGCTCCGCAGTGCTGTGTGACAGCCCTCTCTAAGAGGTTTACAGAGGTCAGCCTATTCCCCAACAATCTGGGTCCTTATTTGACCCACCTTGGAAGGATGGAAGCAGGGGTGGGTTCCTGCCAGTTCTAACCTCGTCTATAGAAAGAGGCTCCACAAACCTACTGTGCCGTTTAGAACCAGTTCCAGCTCCCTCCCCCCGTCCGGTCCGCACCACGCTTGCCCCGCCCGCCGCTCACATGATCGGCTGGCTCATCAATTGCCTCGCCCGCCTCTAAGAGTCCTATCTAAACCTGCTATCTAAACCTTCAATGCCAGAGTTCCTGAGCCAACATGACTGGAGGAGGAATTCTGGGAGTTGAAGTCCACAAGTCTTAAAGCTGTCAAGTTTGAACACCCCTTGGTTTGTTTTTCTAAAGGGTTAGGGGTGCAAGGATCTTGTAACTTGACAGCTTTAAGACTTGCAACACTTCAATGCCAGAGTTCCTGAGCCAACATGACTGGAGGAGGAATTCTGGGAGTTGAAGTCCAAAGTCCTTAAAGCTGTCAAGTTTGAACACCCCTGGGGGTTTTCTTCTAAAGGGTTAGGGTGTAACGTGACAGCTTTAAGACTTACGTGCTTCAAAAGCCAGAGTTTCTGAGCCAACATTTTGATTGCTAAGCAAGAGTGTTGTTAAGTGAGTTTCACCACATTTTACCAGTTGGCCACACCTATCCATTTTGAAAGCCACCACTGATGAAAGGCTGAGTCAACTTGACCCGATCAGGATCGAACTCCTGGCTGTGGGCAGAATTAATTTGCAATGCTGCGTTCTAACCACTGCGCACCATGGAAGAGGAAGGGAGGGAGGAAAGAAGGAAGGAAGGAAGGAAGGAAGGAAGGAAGGAAGGAGAAAAGGAAGAGTAATAGCAATATCACTTAGACATATATACCCAATCACAGTGCTTTGACAGTCCTTCTCTAAGCAGTTTGCAGAGTCCGCTTATTTGCCCCGACAATCTGGGTCCCTCATTTGACCCACCCCGGAAGGATGGATGGCCGAGTCAACCTTGAGCCTGGTGAGACTCGAACTGCCCAAATGCAGCTAGCAGTCAGCTGAAGTAGGCGCTAGGGATTCCAAAGGTTGAGCTGCCAACCTTTCTGATTGGCGAGCTCAGTGTCTTAGCCCCTTGAGCCACCGCGGATCCCTCTGGCGTTGGTACCCCCTATATTTAGAACTCCTGGATTACACCTTTATACGTAGTGCCTGAAGACTAGAGAGATGCCACAAGCTTCCTTTAGGGGTGATTATGTATCGTCCTTGATTTCCTTCGTGATTTACTCAGCCTCATTAATCTCCCCATGTTGTTGATTATTAGCCCTGCGTTTGTATTTAACCACTTTCTGCAAGCTCTTTAATGTAAAATATAATTAATTTACATTTCATATACGTGGGTGCTGGGGATATTTGTCAAGATGCGACGGGCTGGGTCAGGCTGCGGATTCCGAGGAATATTACTGTTCCTCTGAACAGCAGGGTGTGTATGGCACCGGGTTGTGGGGTATGCGTCTGTGACAAGATCTCGGTAGCATTCAGCATATGGGTAGCTGAACAGTACATTTGGTTCAATGACTGCACTCCGAGAAAAAGTCCAGACGATTGTTTCTGATCTACATCAAGGAGCCCAACATCTGTTGATCGAAGCAACGTGTTCATGCGCAGCTTTGGAACAGACTATTGTCCTAAGGACGAGACCGATCAATATATCGATGTTATTCCACCTGGGCAAACCCTAATTCCATGGTGGGTTTTTTTTTTTAAAAAAAGGAATTGCCTTAACGTAATTAATGTGTACCTTCGAGACCGCCTGCTGCCATATACCTCCCAGCAGCCAGTAAGATCCCACAGATTGGGCCTCCTTCAGATGCCGTCAGCCAAACAGTGTCAGCTGGTGGGCCCTCGGAGGAGAGCCTTCTCTGTGGCTGCTCCGACTCTCTGGAACCAGCTCCCCCCGGAAATCTGGACCATACCCAGCCTTCTGTGACTTCCATAGTCCATGTTCTGTTTTGGTTGTTTTCATGGGAACTTGTCTTGTGTGCCAAACTAACCCGCGTAGATGTTTTTATGCAGTCTCCAGAAGTCAAACTTTTGGCTAGGAGAAACATAAGCGCATTTTATTCATCTACCTTTTTTTCTTTATAAGCATCATAAAAGAGCCATGTTTATTACTAAAACATGTTATTAAAAGCTTCTTTTTCTTCCAGAGACCTGATGCCAGACAGATTTGTTGCCTATTATCTGTTGTGGCCTGCCAGCGGAGCTGGCAGCAGATTCGACATGAGGAGGTTGGGAACATGGGCCAGTCCTGGAGCCTGGGGAAGGCTCTGATGAGGGCTCTGTGTCAGAGGCAGAGAGGGGGACAGAGCCGTATGCCAGTTATCAGCTGCCTTCAGAATCAGACATCAGTGAGGCAGAGGAACAGCTTGGAGCTGTTCCTAGTATGCGCCATGCACACAGTTGCCAGACGAAGGGAACAGCTTATGGGAGGGGCCAATCATCTCCAAGCCTTATTCCCAAGTCGACCCTGTTTTCTTAATTGTTCTTGCCTTCTGGCACCTCTGCGCATGCGCACACTGGGAACAGGCTCTCACTGTTCTTCTGCCTCCCTGATGTCAGACTCTGGAGGCTCCAGAGGCAGCAAATAACTACCAGATGGCCTTGGTCCCCTCTCTACCTCCAATGCAGAGCCCTCATCCGAGCCTTCCCCAGACTCCAGGACTGGCCCATGTTCCTCCCCAACCTCCTCACTGTCCGAATCTGCTGCCAGCTCTGCTGACTGCTGGCAGGCCACAACACTAGCCTTTTAATCCGTTTACCCCACATCTACAACCTGAATTCGATTTTAGCGAGTACGAAATAAATTGAAAGGGCTCATTGCCTAAGATGAAGAGCTTATGAATGCACAGTTTAGTTACTGTTACACAATTACACATTGTAGTAATTGTGAAATATGAATGCAGTATTTCTCTCCCCCCCCCACTCTATGTGTCTTTCTATGATGTTTCGGTACCTCTTAATCCTTTTAATCCGTGTTTGCTAGTTTATAATAGGATTTGCTCCGAAATGCATCATGCTTCTAGTTCCATTATTATAAAAGAATACCAGAAAGGGAGTGGAATAAATTTAATATTTATGAAATGGCTACATTGTTGAGTGGGGGGGAGGGATGATGCAAAATATACCAACCGCAGATCTCCAGGGATGGGTTGCCAAATGTTATTCATAATCACGGATTCCCATAATATTGATTTCAATGTATCGCCAAGTATGTTATTAAACTTTTTGCTATTCTTTTTTTTTTCCAGCAAAGGCTCCCTTTGGTACAAATGGGTGTTACCTTAATCTTCTTTTTTATTACCCACATGAAAGTATCATTCATAAAAACATTGAAATGGCTGTCACAACAGGCACTGGGGATGGAAGTGGAAAAGTTTCAAATTGGAAAGAGCTGGAATTCAGAATGTTTGGATTGAGATTCACAACCGCTATTTGACATTTGAAACTTTTGATTCATTTGGAAGTGTTTTTCAGATATTTGGAAGGTCCTACTGGGCAATGGGATGTAGTGGCACAGTGGCTAAGACGCTGAGCTTGTCAATCAGAAAGGTCGGCAGTTTGGGAGTTCGAATCCCTAGCACCGCATAATGGAGAGAGCTGTCCTGGAAACAGCAAAGGACTGGACCATGGTGCCTCTGCTCCATTTTCTCTGGCAAAGGGTTGTAGGAGGCTGTCGCAGCTAAAAACGGAGCTTGGGAGCCCATTTTCGCTGGCATAGTGCTCAGGCCACTACAGGCACCCCCAACATGAGTGACTTCAAGATGGCCACGCCCACCCCAGCTCTCTGAGGTCAAACACAACCCTGATGTGGCCCTCAATGAAATTGAGTTTGAAACCCCTGGGTTCTTCACAGATCATAAATCATAAAATACAATCATAAATCATAAGATCCAAACAACAAGTGATAAGATACCAGTAAGAGAAGGCGGTAAGAAAGGTGAAAAAAAATAAGAAGGATAACGGCGCTACATGGGTAAATAGCTGTGAAAGTACTGTGAAAATGTGGTGTTTAGTAGAGTCATAGCATGGGGGGGGGGACTTATCTTTTGTGTCTAGTTGTTTTGACATGTAATGCACTATAGAGATGGCCAGAGGAGAGGAGTTGAAATAGTTCGTGTCCAGGATGTGAGGAGTCTGTAGATGTTTTCCCAGCCCTCTTTCTGATTTGTGCGGTATACAAGCAGACTCCTTGTCCCGACAAAACCCCTTTTTATTAACTTACTGTGAATTCCTCTCATTCACATCCAGCAAAGTCCTGGCAAACAGCCTTTCAAGGGTGAATTTACAACCACAGACCTTATCAGGCTTGGAGAGCTGCCAGGCAGATATCTTCCAAATGCAAGGCTGTACAAGAAAGTACTTGGAGTCTCTGAGAGCCACGAACCAATGAAGC